>NW_027186645.1:14680655-14721296 GCF_028583685.1 Petaurus breviceps papuanus | reverse complement strand
TTTAAAAAAAAAAAAAATAAAATATATACTCTCTTTTTTATATAGTTTTAATATAAAAAACTTTAAATAAGGTCAAATATTTATTTACATTTGTTTTTTTTTTCCCTCCTGTTGTTGTAAAAAAATAAAAAAAAAAAAAGAGGAAGATGGGGGGGGGGGGGGGGGGGAAACAAAATATCGCTCAGAAATTTCTCATTTTGATGCTGCAGTCCTCCTAAGCTAAACTAAAGAAGATGCTAACACCAATGGACTAAAAGATAATGACAAAAATAAACTGAAACACTCTGTATAGGATCTAGGCTTAAATGTATTCAATTATATTTGTGGTTGCCTGTTAAGAACTAGTCAGCTCTGAAAGCAAGTAGTTCATCTGAACGAAGAAGAAAAATGGAAATTTTGCTGCTTTACTTCGGTAGAGATCAAACTGGATTAGGAGCTCTAAAAAAGCACAAGAAAATCTGAATGGAACCAGTAGGCTGCTAAAGAGAAAGGAAGATCCCCTCAGGGAGATTTTTGCCAAATCCCTGCAGGGAGATTTTTGCCCTTACTATCCAAGAACCACATTTTATGATTAACATCCAATAATCAAGTCAGAAGGAAGGGAATTAATGAGATCATTTTATCCAACTGACTCATCTGAAGATTGAGGAAACTGAGGATTAAAAGAGAAAGTGACTTATTCAAGGCCACACACCTACTAATGTTAACATCAGTTCTTGAACCTCAGTCATGCAAACTGCAAAGACCCCAGACCTTAAAATATGAAGAAAAAGTCTTCAGGAGCAATGGAGCTAATATATTCTATGTGGGCATACAGTAAATCACAGGGTATGAATTTGAAAAGGTTATCCTTACAGATAACGGAACAGAGGCCAAGAGATCAAGTATCTTGTCCAGGTCTGAACCTCAGTCTTCTGATACCAATTCTAGCACATTTTCTAATACACTCAACTACCAAGACTGCTACTCACAAAAATATCTGGGTGTTTTTAGTCAGTCAAAAGGCATTTATTAATAACATTTTCCCTATTAAACTTCGTAATTATTTAATTAGATATTAAGATTTAAGCCAATCCTTTTTTCAGATGTAAACAATAATTTGCAAATGTATTTATAGGCCCAGTCATACAATCATAATCTGTCACTGAATAAAGAGATAGAGACATTCTTAGTTAGATATACATATTCTGTAATGCTAGACTCTGAATCAAAGGAAACAGAAATCAACAAAATACCAGCAATAGAAATATTAACAAAAATATCAACAAAATCTGATAACTAGAATCCCCAATTGCAAACCAACAAGAATTTAACAAGCTCTTCCACTGTGAAGAGGCTTCTACTCAGATTGGTAGAAGAGCCTACAAAATGATAGCTTTTGCCCCAGACACTGAAACTCACAAGGGAGCTGGGACATAGATTAAATGCATGTATACGATAGCAAAGAGAACTTAGAGATGACTTCTGCCTAATGGAGAGAGCCCAAAGATAGCTATGACTATGTAACTAATCATCTGAGCATCTAAGTGTGCCTCAACATGGCTGGAGAGGAAAAGGAAAGCAGTTTTGGCAGTTAGTGGGTAAGGAAAACATCACAGGATGGCAGAGTTGTCAGTGTAAATATAAAGAACTGTATCCTGAAGTTTCAACTCACTAAGCAACTTAACAGTGAAATACAAGGTATGGATCCCTAAAAGGCACCTAGTGATCACTTTCCTCTTTGATTATTTTTTTTAAATCTCTACCAGTCCCAGGGGACCATATTATTAGGTGCCTATCTTCTAATTAATTACTCTTCTAGTATTTCACAGCTGGATACCAACATAGCTTTTATCAGTTGGATATACATGTAGATTAAGGTTTACTGGTATAAGTTAATATGAAGTGTCAAGTTGCCAAGGAGTCACAATAAGATTACAATAAGTCACAATAAGATTTCAAAATTTGAAAAAAAAATTTCTTTTACACAAAGGTAGAAATGTCACCCTTTTTCTCCCTTCCATTGCTTAGAAAACACATTATGCATAATTATATGAAGGTAGAACCATCACTGATGAGAAAAGCTGCATAGTTTAAAAGTCATCCTTTTGAGAGACCTGTATTCAAATCCTCAAACTACTTAATATTTATTGCCATATAAACTTGGAAAAAGTCATTGCCCGTATCTGGGCTACTACCTACTTTATGAAATTAAAGGGTTGCACTAAATCAGGTATCCTTAACCTTTTTTGTCATGGTCCCCCTTTGGCAGTCTGGTGAAGTCTATAGATACCTTCTCAGAATAATGTTTTTTTAATTCATAATTGAAGGAAATGCTAAATTTATGTTAGAAGTTCATAAAATATGCTCCTTTTTCCCTGAAAAGCGATAAAATCTTTTTCCTCAGTCAAGTGCACAGAACCTCCTGATATCTATCTACCCCAATTTAAAACTTTATTCATTAAATGATCTCTAAGGTCCTTACCTCATCTAATGACTAGAAATTTTGCTAATCCTTTCTAGGAGTTTCGATACTTAAAGTGGCCATTGAGATTAGCCATTTTTTTTTTCCTGAAAAGATTTGATTAATCATTCTAGGGACCAGTTTCCAATGTTCTTAGTCACACTAGTCAAGTCATGTTAAGTCCATTATCAATCAGTTAAGAAGAATTTTTTAAGCATTTTCTGTGTGCCAGGCACAAAGAAAAATTACAAATAGTCCTTGTTCTTAAGAAGCTCCTGTTACAATGGGGGAGACAACATGTAAATAACTAAATACAGACAAGCTATATGAGTGTACAAAGAAGGCACTCTAAGAGGAGGGAGGCATTAGCAGCAGGGGAGATTGGGAAAATACAGATATGAGGTAAAAGAACATAACAGGGATGAGAGACAGATTGGGCAAAGTGAGCGTCCAGGGCAAGCACGCCAATGCCAGAGAACTGCTAAGTGCATGAAGGAGAAAAAGAAGCCCAGAAAGGCAGGAAGAGACTGGGTTATGATGAGTTTTAAAAGCCAAATAAAAGAGTTTCTATTTGATCCTGAAGGCAACAGGGAGTCACTGAAGCTCACTGAGTCGAGGGTGACATGGTCAGATCTGCTCTTTAAAAAATGTCACCCTGGCAGTTGGGTGGGGGATTGGACTGGAACTGAGAGAGGTTTGAAGCAGGGTGACCAATTAAGAGGCTTTTGCAATATGCCAAGTGAGAAGTGATAAGGGAATGAAGAAAGGTGGTGGCTGTGGGAGTGCAGAGACGGTGATATTATAGATATAAATATAGACACAGAGGAGAGACATGGACAGATGAGAGATATAGAGACAAAGATGAAGATATAAGATAGGTAGATAGTAACTACAAGATTACAGAACAGACTGGACACTAGTGAGTAGTTGAGGGTGAGCCTTTCTTAGAGACTAGCAGCCTGGGTGACTGGGAGAATGATGATGCCTTTAACCATTATATGGAAACTGGAAAGAGGGGGATGGTTTGGGGGAGGGGAAGAAGAGGTCTCTTTTGGATCATTTTAGTTCATTTGGAAGTCTATTAATAAGGCTATGCTTTGTATGAATTGGAAATTGTCATCAAGTCAGAAAATTTACAGCTTATAATAAAGATATATTTCCCTATCAGAAAACTGTATTCTTAACATGTATACATGAACAAGTTTTTAAAAAATCACCTTTGGATATTGGTTTATTATGATTATCAATCTACCAACTTCTAGGTAGTCTACGAAAAGAAAATGCAATAAAAAAACAGAATAGCAAAAAATAAAAATCTTCTAAAGGGCCAGTTCTACAATTTTCTATTCCAGTTAACAAGCAAACAGGGTCTCTAGGATAAGAGTTTTTAAAAACTAGCTTAATCTGAGGATTACTTAAATTATAAAGAAACTATAGTAGATAAGCTATATTTATGCAAATGTACTTTTATTCCTGTAATTTTAAGATGGTAGGATTCTTCTTCCTAGGAAGAAGATATCCAAATTATCTCACGTTACATTTTCTAGTGTCCCATACTAAGTCCTACCATATGTGCAGTATGTCATAATAGTAATAAAAATGTATATATTTATTTAATTAAATTACTATTAATGTTTTGAAATCAAACTACAAATAATCAGAGCCTTTTCTGGCTAGAAATCCCTAATAACAATGGGACCGATTCACATCCTGTATAATTACCCAGGGGAGAGTCTATGGGGAAAGTTTCCATATATGGTTATTTTCCCCATAGAATCCCCACAGTTACACAGGATATGAATCTAGTCATTGTGACAGTGCAAACAACAGATCACCAAAACCCATTTATAATCTTGCTAGACAGAATGTAGACTAACACTCGACCAATCATAGGAGGGAAAATTTGGAAGGGAAATATTTGTGGAAAATTTAGAAATAAATGGAATTTTTTAGTCCATATTTTCATATTACTAAAATGGATCTATAAATATAAATATGAATGAATTTTCCTCCCTCCCTTTAAGTTTATTTTTAAATGTAAAAGTATTAAAAGTTATGATGTGAACAATCAACACCCAAGAAATCCAAACAGAAGTTTAACATCAGAACC
The DNA here is from genome assembly GCF_028583685.1 of Petaurus breviceps papuanus. Lineage (NCBI taxonomy): Eukaryota > Metazoa > Chordata > Mammalia > Diprotodontia > Petauridae > Petaurus > Petaurus breviceps. Next base: position 14,716,743 of record NW_027186645.1, on the reverse strand, counting down.
TCATGTTGTCAGAAGGACAGAAAAGATGATACAGCAACATGAGTCAAAAATGGAATGTGAGCTTTAGGTTACCAAGTGAGCTGGGCATGTGAGCTTGTCACAATCTAAATCCCTGGGAGCCATGCTACTTTTTCAATACTCAGGAAGTTAACAGCATCTGTTCCTCTGCTGTTCTGAAGGTGAATAAATATGATAAAGTTTCCTTTTAAATTCATGGCTACCGAAGGGAATTTAGATATATTTTGTTGTTTTCATCTAAAAAGCATATTTCTAAAAATCTACTTCTCCTAGAGAGACTCAGTTAAAGATGGGAAGAAAACAGCTAGAGTTTTTAAACCAATAAGCTTCAAATGACAAAGAATCATCAAAGGGAAGAAGAGAAAACTGAGATACCTAACTTTTTGATAGTATAAGAATCAGAATTTTCTGAAATTATTTCAATAGATGTCCAAGTGTGCCTGAAATGTCTAGAGATATCTGAGTAAAATAATTCCCAGTTCACTTTTCTACCAATTTTAAACTATAATTTTAAAAACAAGATGCTAGGTTTAAAAATATCATGTCTATTGAAAAGGGTGACTGAACTACACATAAAAGGGAAATCTGTCATTTTTTAAATTATCAAATTTAAAGGTCTATCTATTGCTACAGTACACAACTTGGTTGCCTTCTACATGAGTGGCTCATGATTTTGTAATTTTTTTTTTACATAAAAAGCAAACTATCACATATTATTAAGGACTCACATCTCTTGGTTCAAAGTGTTATATTGTGTTTTTCTTTTTCTATTTCTGTCATAAGTGAAAACAAAAGTAACATCTAAAACTGGCCAGGACCACTTGTCCAGATAGTCCTCCTGGATTTAATAAAAAGGCAGGCATTTAGACTCCCACCCACACACCATTCCCTAGAGTATGGAAAATTGGGGAGCAGCAACAATAATGTTGAACTCCTTGAGAGAGGAGGTGGGTTGAGGTGTCTTTGCCAGAGGCTTTTTTTTTCCTTTTAAAAATGTATTTCTTTTCTTTGATACTTTTAAATATATAAAAATGTATCTTCTTCCCTCTTGCCTCCCACCCAAAAATCCACTTCCCTTCCACACATATCCTTCAGGCTGCCCCTTTTTGTTATTTCTTTTCCTCTTCATATCCTGGATGGGCATTTAAATCTAATTTCACCAGTATAAAATGCTGAGGGTATTAGGTGTCTCTGTGTGCCCCATCCCCACAGAGATGGCCCCTATGGCTCACACTACTCTGGACATATCTGCTCACTAGCCAGTGCCTACGTCAGTCTAGTTAGCAAGTCATGTGCTCAGGGAAGCCCATTAACACTTTTTGGCCATCAGAGCACAATTACTGCTACAGTGACACTTTAAATTGTACCCTAATGGCCTGCAGAGTTAACCATTAGGGAGTGACTTCAGTTACTAGGGAGGATAAAGTCCAATAAATACTAATTGAATAGAATTTAATCTTGCTTGAAGTATTTACTTTTTAGAGAATCTCTGCCTTTATCTGGTTGCTAAGCTTTATCAGGGTGTAACCAGATGTCCTCTGCTGTGGCAAATACAGGATAGGGTCAATATTCCCTGCCAACATATCTAGAATAGATAATAACCTGCTTTTTTACCAACATCATTATTTAAAGGTCTTTAGGCTCTTCAAATTACAAAACTGAAATATTAAGTTTAAAAATATTGTCAAATCAAACTTTGGTCCCAAAATATGTACTTTGAAAACTAAAAATAATACTTTATGTTAGTGTACCTCTTCCAGAAGAACTCAAAGTACTCTGCCTACAGAAATTCTCCTTTCACATCTTGCAAGCACAGAGGGTGTTTATAGCCCCCATTTTACAGATGAGAAAACAGATTTGCATGAACACTAAGAAAATATCAAACAATGCAAATTAGTTTCAGGAAAGGCTACAGAAGTTCTCTTTTCTTCCTCAAAGGGTACACACACAATGCAACAGTACTGCTCCAACTAAGATCATCTGTTAAGTCCAAATTCATTTCATTTCAATAAACACTTATTAAGGATGCCTGCTATTTTGAAGGCATTGTCCAAAGAGCTATGGATAGTATATGCAACTATGTGAATGACAAAGAACTCATGAGCTGTAAGAATTTAGATCCATCAACTCTTGTTAGAGTCAGACTGTTTCTCCTACAATTCATGAAGATCTCCCATCAGTTCAACATTCTGGTCACCATTTCTTTGTTAAAAAGAAATCAATAACAACCTGGAAAACAAGTGTAGGCATTATTAATATTCTTAACATTAACAAGCATGGACATCTTTCTCTTAGGATAGTTGTAAGGACTGTTTCTATCAGTTATCTTTTAATCGCTTTCAGGTACTTTTTATAAGCAGCTTAAGGAATCAAGCAGTATAGTTTTAGGAAGATAGAATATTGTGTAATGTGACACCTAGGAGAGGCTGCAAATTGCTGACCTCAAAGGCCTAAAACATAAAAAACAGCCTAATACAGCATGTGGACAATGGAAGATTTTTAAAAGATGATTTCTTTTAGAAAGAGACCAAGAACAAAAGATGTCCCTAAAGGAAAAGGAGATACTTCTTCAGATAACTAATATTCATAAAAATAAGTATAATAGACCATGGCACAATTTCAAGGTTAAGAATGATAACCTATTATTAAGGTGGATAAGAAACAACTTCAGCCTTTTACAGCACAAAATACAATGCCCAACACTCTGTGCCAGATAAGGAAAATACAGTAATTCTATTATAGTTAACAAATTTGATTCCTTCTAACTTTGTAGAATTCCGAATAATACATTAGCTTTAGATAGCTTTAACCCCTAATATAAATATAGATGCAAGAAGTGAGTAAAGCTCTCCAGAAAATGCATATACAACAAAATCAAAATAAATGCCAACAGACAGGACAAAAAGATTTGACCTTTGTTGGAATGTAAGCTTTAGGGCACCTACCCTGCTCTAAGCTAAGGCTATTCATAGATACTTTTGACTAGGGACATAACTGGCTTGCCCTCCTGTTTGATTCTAACCCTACCATTCAATAAGGTTTAAAAAAAAAACTGTTACAGAGCAAGACAAATATTTTCTAGCACCCTTCCTTCCCCCCCCCCCCCCCTTATGATTCAATGATCTGGTGGTAGCCATGGAGACCAAATGCAACCAGCAATCTTCAGACAAACCAGATAGCACATGGGTAAAATTCTGTTCAAAAGATTAAGAAGCTCCTTCTTTGTGATATACTTAGCCAAACAATATCTGACCATCCAGTCTAAGAATCCAAAGCCTATCAGCCAGCTTCATTTGTATAAAACTCAAATTTCCTGTGTGTGTCCATATTTATGCCTATATTTGTACACCTGAACAAGCAGAATTCCTTGACTATGAAGGAATTGGAAGATCTTAGTCACTGACTAGTGGAGTAAAAGCATGTTTCTAAATGGAATCATTTACAAATGGCAAAAAGTAAATAAAAGTATTAGGAAAAAAAGTATTCTATGAAATATGAAAACATGAAGAATCAAAAATTAAATTTCACTTTTATTCTTTGCTGACCTTGATGGGTCATTGTGCCAGTGTCAAGGAAAGCAAAGCTGTCACCATGAAACAACAGAATTAATTAACCCCAAAAGAAAAGCCAGCCAACAAACATAAAAAAAAGCTGAGAATTATTAGATATAGTTAGGTTACTATTCTAAATAATGAGCTATACAAAAATAGTCATTCTGACCATCTAAGGACAATGTCATTATTTAAGTTCACAAGAAAAAAATATTATGTCCAACTCTTTCCTCTTTTCCAAAATGAGGCAGCTTCTTGCTAAATTTTTTTAAATGTTCTAACTGCCTGCAGGTTGCGACCACGTAGAAGTAATTCTTCAGCCTCATTTGAGATATGAAGCAGTCAATCAAATGCTCTGCAGGGTCATGCATACAGCATATTTACAAATTATATTATTCTGCATTTATCATTAAATAAGCCTTATATGCAATAACTTAGGTATAACATCATTTTTAGCATTAGTTTAGGCTTTCTAAAATGATACTGCCATCCAATCCTGTCCCACTGTACAAGGTTTGCAGGTTTCATTGCATAAATTTAATCATACAGAAAATGCTGGATCACTGCTTTAGCCATTACAGGTAAATCTAACATATAAAATGGCTCACTTTTCTGAAATAAAATGGACTTCAGTTTTTATTTATAAAATTAAATCCACCCCTTTGTTTAAGAAAAATGAAGGGGAGGAAATACAACAGCACTCTTTCTACCTTAAGATAAATTTTTCAAGCCTCTCCTTTCTAATAACCAGCACCCTCTTCTCGAATCCTTCAAGTATTTACATCAAATCTGTGTGCCACAACCATGACTGAATATATAACAATAGGGATCACTGACAGACCTTATCCTATCAATTAACATATTCAAGTGAGACAGTCTAGATCCTAGGACTCTTCCTTTCCTCCCTCTCTCTCTTCCTCCCCCTAGGCCTGGTTTTGACCACACTGACATCTCTAGCTTCAAGGATGCACCACCCAGTTAAAGGGGGAGTCACTTCCCTGGGATCAATTGCTTTGTAAACAGATCAAAAAACACAGCTTTTGCTAATGACCTAAGGCAAAGAGAACACAAACTCCTGATGAATGAAACCATGACACCAAACAACCTTCTAAATAGGAAAGAAGCGGGATACGTTTACTTACATGAAGATTCAGTGCCAAACATGGCTGGCCCCAAATGCTGCTCTTTAAAAAAAAAAAAAAAGGAAGTAGAAAGATTAAAAAAAAGAGGAAAGAATGAGTGAGTGTGAGAGAGAAGAGATGAGACGACTACACAGCAGGGGTCATGAAGCCAGACAATGCAGTCCAGGCTGTATCCAGCTGCCAGATTCTCCTCTCACACGCTTCAGTTTTCTCCCATGGAAGTGAAAAGCAAAGGTCTCCTGTAGAACCCAAAAAAATCAGGAGCTGCTCTTTTAAATCCAATGGACAAGAGAAGGCCGATGTGTGTCTAATGTGATGCAGTGAGGGAGGACTAGGTAGCAGTAGCAGCAGCCAGCAGATACTGCAATCCCCAACCCTGGCTCTCTCAGTAAGACAATAGCAGAGCTTATGCATACACTGGATGACGTCAGGACACTGCAAAGACTGACTGCTGCTGTTAACCAGCGGCTCAGAAGGGGCTTCAACAGAGCACAGCAATTCAAATGGGAATTCCTTTGTCACAAAATGCACAAGACAAAGAGCCAGACATATATTTCCCTCTCCTGTTAAAAACTTCATCCTTTGATATCAGTCAGACTGAAACAGCCCTGGGATAAATTAAGAATGTACGCTCTGAAGCAACTTAGCTATGAAATGTATCATGCAAAATTGGTTTTATGTATCAAGCAGAACTTTCAAGTGACAGTTAGGAGGGAATGAAAATATTGAAGAAATAAACATACATAAACACAATAGTCACATATTTTGGAAAACCTAATTTCTTCTTTATTTACTCTAAATTTAGTAGGGCAGACTATCAACTCAAGAGTTACAGACACAAATATCTAGAGGTATAACTAAAATATTCTAGTCATTTGATATTGCAGTAGCAATTAAAAACCTCCTGCAAATCAAAAGAGAATCTCATAATGGAAAATGAACACAAGAAGAAATTATGCAACTATTATTCAAATATGGAAAGCTATATTTTAGCAAAAACACAAATAGATACATAGATAGATGCCTTTTTTCCTACTATATTCCTTCTTCCTCATTTGCCTAACTGTGTAGCTATTCACTTCACCTGCCTGTCAGAATTACTACTTCCAAGGTCAACTCACTCATGTAAAGGGATTGCATATATGCCCACATAAATAATATGCATTTCTATAAAATACACATACAAAATACATATTTCACACCAAATAGACTGAAGCCATTAACTACTCTGAATCACCTGACAAAAAGCTTGCTATGTTACCACATTCTCAGGAACCATGCAAAAGAGCCACATAGAAGAAGCATAAGTATAAGTCTTCTACTACTAGAATAGTTATCCAAAAGGGTCAGAGAGTATTTTTAATAGCTTTTAATGAATAAGCCCACACAGCTGCCATCACAGTAAAAAGAAAAGTACTGAAAAAGAAGGGAAAAAGGTCTGATTAATAAAAGAAGCCAAAAAAAAGTATTCACGTTCTTGAATGTTGCTTGCTTCCTTTGATACTTGGCTTCCTGATTTTCTAAAAGAAATAAACATATCTGTTTTTAGAGAAAGAAAAATCTCAGTAAGTGTACTGTATAAAAACTGTTTTGTGAATATTTCCTAATAAAATCCTTCAAGAAATGTATGTTTATTTTAACTATAGTTATTCTACTCATACTTTTCAGAAAATGGACTTTCAATCTAAACTTTTAAAATATTTGAAGTTTTAGGAGTTTTTGTTTGTTTTAGTGTGCCTAAACTTAAAAATTATATAGCTTACAATTATACTGTACCTCTTAAACCATGCCTTATACTTCTTCAGAAACATTCAAAAGCAGTTTTTTTTACTGACATGTTATTAGGTATGATAGAAAAACACAAGCATTTCATGCAAGTGTATATGCCTTCTATCAATTCCACTGTCACTGTAAAAAATCATGAGTTAATAATACTTATGTTCACAATAAACTATGATTTACTATTAAAATATTATATGATCATGACAAGTGAACTGACATGTGAACATAACATCGTTGACTGTCATTTGCAAGGCCAAGAATTTGAAAGTATGTGATTAGGAGCAAAGTGGGTCCAAGAATTTCAAATTCCCCAACACACACAATTTATTTGTTATATGGGAGATCAGTTCTTCAATTCATCTTTAAAACTAGTTCGCTAATATTCAACAGAATTGTAATGTAATCACTGTATGAAAGCTACATTGTCTTTTATTAAGTACTGTACCTTTAGAGTTTTATTTTTAAACCACTTAACTCAAAACAAAATACAGCCTTGAAAACTATCTGCAAGACAAACTATCTCTCACATAAAACTGAAAATTATAGAAGATGGCATGATAAATGGAACTTTGTTCAATTATCTATTTTCTAGGGAGATACAAAACAGAAATTATTTGTCAGTTTTGCTGTATGTGACTCTGGATAGGTCATACAATCTCTCTGGCTCTCAATTTTTTTATCTTTAAAATGAGAAAATCATAATAAATAATCTCTAAGTCCCTTTTGGCTCTAACAACGTATATATATTATATTATGAGCAAAACTCAAACACAAGAAGGATTTCTCCTTGATGGTAAGATTGTTCAAATGTTCCTCTCTGCAAATGATTTTGTACTAATTGCATCATGACCTGGAAAGATACCAAGCCTCGTCAGTGAAATGTTGAAGAATATAAGAGAATGATCTAATCATCCACATCTTAAGAACAAAGTTGATATAAAATAAGTATTATAGTATGACATGGGGATGGCTAGGTGGTGCAGTGAATAAAGCACCGGTGGGCCCTAGAGGCAGGAAGACCTGGGTTCAAATCCAGCCTCAGACACTTAACACTTGCCAGCCGTGTGACCTTGGGCAAGTCACTTAACCCCAATTGCCCTGCCTTCTCCCCTCCAAAAAGCCAAAAAAAAAAAAAAGTTATGACATGCAGCAAAACAGCCAGTCCTTTGAATCAATCCATCAACATATACTGTGAACAGGTACTGAAGATGGACAACAAGCTCAGTCCAGAGCTGAGTAAATGGAGTGGACTAGAACAGACTGGATCTTCTTTGGAAAGTTACAGAGGGCTTTCAATGATTACAATTACTCAGTCATTAAAACAATTCATTTCTTTAATGCCAATACTCTAATGATACATATGGGTGTGAATCTTGTAGTAGCACAATCTTGACATTAGAAATACAAATAATGCAAAGAACATTAGAAAGATGAATGCTAGGGGCAGCTACCGTGTTTCCCCGATAATAAGACACTGTCTTATTAAATTTTTTGGACAGAAAAACACCAGAGGGCTTATTTTCAGGGGAGGGCTTATTTTAATGAACATTGACAGCAACTTTAATAAACAGGTAAATGTGAACAAAAAAAATGTACCTTTATTCAATAAGCAAATCACTGGGGAAGAACAGGATGACGCGCTCACTGCTGCAGCTCTGACTGGATGCAGCTCAGAGCGTGGCGTGCGTTTCACGGGGGGGGGGAGATGGTGCATACAGAGGGTACCGTAATGTAGCGTGTAGCACAGGGGATCACCTTCATTACAGTAGCAATCTCAATAGGGCTTATTTTCGGGGGAGGGCTTATTTTAGAGGAATCTTACACAGTAAGGGGAGGGCTTATTTTCGGGATAGGTCTTATTATTGGGGAAACACGGTAGGTCGTGCAGTGAATAGAGCGCTGGCCCTGGAGTCAGGAGGACCTGGGTTCGGATCTGGCCTCAGACACTTAACACAAAAACTAGTCGTGTGACCTTGGGCGAGTCACTTAACCCCCACTGCCCTCCAAAAAAAAAAGCAAAAAAAAAAAAGACAAATGTTAGGAATATGTCAAAATATTGCTGAAGATGGTGATCAAGTGAGGAAAGCCATGAAAGGCATTAAAAAAGACATGTAAGACTGGAAAAGAAGGTGTTGTTGGTCACATAGTAAGAATGAAAGACAACATACTAGTAACCAGAATTGTAAAGTAGGAACTAATACATACATAATAAAGGAGATTCTACTGTTAAGGCAGAAGTTCCATGAGGAATTAATGGAAATATATACACAAGAATTACAAAGGATGAAGAAGAATGGAAGACTTAAAATAGGCTGCTTTTGGAGATGCTAGGCTCCACATCAATGGAGGTATTCAAATAGAAGCTAGATGACCACTTTGTAATGCCAAGGAAAGGCAACTTCCCAAGGTTCAAAATACCAGCATAGCTGCTCTCCATTTTATTCAGTGACAAATTAAGAACAGAGAAAATAAAAATATAGCATAATTCAAAATACAGCATTCACCAAGTGTAATTCAATAATTCCCAAGTACTACTACAGCCCTGGACATCATAATTCATTTAGTCAATCCCAAAGACCCTCTTCTAAGTACTACTCCACCCCTAGGCAATACATTCATTTAGTCAATCACAAAGCACAAAAAAGTCAAAAGTTCCCCACCCTTGGATCACGATTGAATAGGCCATCTACCCCAAAGTTACAACAAGCTTAAGCACAGCATTTAATACCCAAAGAAGGGTCTTTTATTCAACTTGACATGAGGCAAGGTCTCAGCAATCTTTGCTCCTGGGGAGACAAAGCTTAGCAAGGCCACAAGATACACTGCCAGTGTCCTCATTAATTCATTCTCTGTCTGCATAACAGTCCTAGGACCCCTGAAAACATTAGCAAAACCCTCTTCCAGGATTTCTGTAAATACTCAACAAAAAGTCCTTCTTCAGGGCTTCTGAATCAACAGCAAGGTTCCGGGACCTCTGCATCAATAGCAATGGCCTTCACCGGTTGGCACAACTCACTCTGTCTGCAGAACAGTCTCAGGAGCTCTGAACCAACAGCAAGGTTCCAGAACCTCTGCAACAACAGGATTGTCCTTCACCAGTGGATGAATCTGGCAAAACAACATCAAAACAGACAAAGTACCAGCATAACAGCCATGTCTCCTCAGTCCTTTGCAGCTCTGGGTGGCAGCTCTCAAAAGTCCTGGGCAATTCAAACTGGCCCTCAGCAATCCTCTCTGTTTCTGCCTCTGCGATGCTGCTTCCAAAAAAATTCTTCTGCCTCTCTCTCTGCTTGTGTCTCTCTAAATTCATGTCACCAGCTTCTCCCAGTTCAGCCCTCTCTTTTCAGGTCAAGTCCATCCCACAAGTGGGATTCACAAGCTCTGGGTTTTACAAAAACCAAGCCAATACAGGGGGATCTTTAAATTCCATTACTATTACAACCACACAGAGATGGAAGAAAAATGAGAGGTAGACTAATAAAGTACAAAGAGTACGGAACCTAAGAGTCACAAGATGAGCTTGAATATACCTCCAACATTTACTGGGCATTTCACTTCAACTTCTCTGAAACTCAGTTTCCTTGTCTACAAAAGAGGGAAAATACCACTTCCCAGCATTACTTTCATGGAACATGCATTTAGGATTAGAAGAAAATTTAGAGGCCATCTAGTCCAGGCCTGCACAACCTGAGGCCCACCAAAGGATTTCAGGCAGCATGCAAAAAAAGTAGAAGAAATCCTCTGGCATGCCCACAGTTGTCAGCAGCCCACGGGCTGATCTAGTCCTGCCTCCTCTTTTAGAAACTGAGGTTCAGAAAAATGAAATTACTTGGTTATATAGAATATAATGTAATCCAGTGGTAAACCTTTTACAACTTTACAAGTATTAGCTACTAATACTGAAAACTATTCCAGCTCCAGTATAGGTTGAACTAGACAATCTCTAAGGTGTATTCCACTTGGGATTGTCTAAGATTTTATGATTCTATTCATTTTACGTGCATCAGTGAAGGAGGTAACAACATAAATGAAATAATCCACCAAGTGACAGACATATATACCTACTGTGCCCAGTATTGTAAGATGCTGGAGCACCTTAGTTGTTGTATCTGCTAAGTATATTACAAGGAATCTGGATTGACAAGTCAGCAGGATGGTGTTAGGGAAGAGTATCATGCTTATCATTTAAGATAACAAAGTAGTATTCATTTTCCTCATTTTAAATCTAAAGAATGTTCACCTTGAAGATTCCATTGTAGTCCAGAATTCAGTGCCCACAGACTGTTAGGACCAAAGTAAGTTAAAACTACACATGTTTAGCTTGATTTTACATAAATGAATGGGGGGAAAGTATGTTTTGTTAAATAGCTTTTTGCTACTTAATTGTATAATATGGGAAAATACTACTTTCTAACATCGTATATCTTTAATGGGCTTTGACAAGTGCCAGAGATAATTTGTACCATATATTTAGGTCAAATAATGACAGGAATCTTTTATAAGCACATTAAATAATTCCAATGAAAATGCTGCATGGAATATTGATCTAATCTTAGAAGAGAAGAAGCTTTATTTGGTTTCCAAAAATTTTATTACCTAAATATCTAAGACTGTTGTGTTCCATAACTCATTGCCCTACATGGTATGATATAAAATGTTTGGATGGATTTTGTTTCTGATAAAAACTTGGGTCATTTAAGCAGCCTTGCAATCTCCTGAAGACAACCCAGTCCGGTCTCCTCTTCCTGTTTAATTCTGAGCTGAACTAGTCATCCCTTTGGTCTCTTTGTCCCAGACAGCTAGACAGATTATACACACACACACACACACATGCATGTATATTTGTGTATACATACACACACACACACACTAATGAACAAGCTCTATAGGTTATCCATTTAACTGCTTGTCACAATCTGGGTAACAGCCTTCTTCATCCACCTAGACTTCTCTGTGCAGATGGTTAGATTGACTTCTTTTGAATAGTTACAGATGTCTTCCAGGATGCTCTGCAATGTTCCGGTACTTGGTGAAACCAGCATAATGTCATTAACAAACAGAAGCACCTTAGAATACCTGGCTATTTCTAATACAAAGATTCTGTCAACTTGGACTCTGCATTGGATCTCCTCCATCAAAATGGCAAGCTTGCATTTTCCTGTCATATTCCTCATATAATATCTATGATTAGAAAATCAATGAAGAGGAATATTTCTGTTGCTTTATCTTTAAAGAAATCTCAACTCTGCTACATGAATGGGAGACGTATTAGAAGAGAACCTGCAAGGTGGGGCTTTGTTCTTTCAAATCAAAAGTGACTTTTTTTCATAATCAACAAACAATAAAAAGGGTAAGATCTTATATTCTCTTTATTTTTCAGGCAACTGCAAAATAGAGAAGGAATGGTCCATTGCAGAACATCAATTACAAAGACCTTGTTTCCTACCAATACTCCTAAGGAAAATGCCTTCAATTGATTTGGAGGTGAGAGGAAATATGAGTAAAAGAGGGGGAGACCAGAAGAGGGGAAGGGAAGAATGAAGAAATGGGGACAGAAGAGGGAGAGGAGAATCTGTGGTCACAGACTTGCCTTTCCCTGTATGATACAAAGATGATTTACTTATTTGGCAGTTAATATGGCTATTAGCACTGTATTGGGAACACAGCCCATTATTTATGAGTGATGTTAGCATAGAAGAAAAAAAATTGTTTTCTGGACTGCATTACATGATTTGGGGTGGGAGAAAGAGGAAACATTTTTTTTTACTTCATTTTCTCATAGGCTAATCTTTAAAGTAATTTTTCATTCCTTGAACTCATACCATGAGACTGAAGGGGTAGTCTGGAGTTCAGTAGTTTTTTTTTTAAAGAGATATAGATGCCCCTTACTATGTGGATCTAAATAAATTTCAAAATACTTACAAATATATCAGGTCTCCAAAGGCAAAAGTTAGATCTTTTGGTGCTATTTATTTTTAGGAGTTTATTCCTTTTGTATTTTATTTGTTGTCTATTATTTAGGCTTGCCATAGCTTCCCTGATGTAGGAAGATTAAAACAATGACTGCTTTCCAAGAAATATAGAGGGAAATTTCAAGAAAAATAAATCTAATAGCTAAACTTGGCTCTAACTCTTCAAATACCAAATTTCAAATGGAATGTTGGAAGACACAATGCCAATGTAGCAGAAAGAACATTAGATGGGAGTCAGAGGCCATGGATTTGAACACTGGCTGCTGCTCACTGTGTGACCCCAAATAAGTCAAGTGATCTCTTTGGACTCCATTTTTCTCATCGTTGACTAACAGATTTCTCAGGTCCCTTCCAGCTTTCCAGTATATCAACTTTCTCAATTCCTTTGATCTGCACCCTTCAACAACCACCAATGAGAATTCTTCCTCTACCATCTATAACTCTCCCTTGCTCCACTGGCCTGAATGTCCCTTTCCAGGTCCTGCACCTGATCATACAGTTATACTGACTGGATCTTCAAAAATGAGTTATCTAATCTCAACTAAGCCTTCACTTTTCCTCTCTTCCTTGACAAATTCTATCACACTCCCTAGAATGGCTGTTCCAAATGTTTTCTTTCCTCAAGCTCACTACACTACCACCACCCCTCTATCTCTCAAAAAGACAACCTTGACTTAGGCATCACTGAAAAAACCCCAAAACTCCCTCTCTTAACCAATTCCACACTTCAGATTAGCTCATTCTTATCCTCCATCCTCTTCTTTGTTCCAGTCTGAGGATGAAGTAGCTTTCTTCTTTTCTAACACTAACCCCAATTCCTCCACTTCCATCCTTCCTTAAGCCATGCCTTCCTGTCTCCTCCATGACCTTCTTGCTTTAACTCCTCTCTTCCTGATTTTGAATCTCTCCTTATTCACTGACTCCTTTTCTAAAACTTTCAAGACTTCCCAGATCTTCTCCATTCATAAAAAAAAACTTCACTTGAACCTACTATTCCCTCAAGCTAACATCCTACAGCTCACCTCCTTTCCACATACAAACTCACAGAAAAGAAGTTGACTATATTCACCATGTTTACTTCTTCATCCTTCCATCCACTTCTTTGCCCTTACAACCTGACTTGCATGCCCCACCACTGGCCTTAAACTGCTCTCTTCAAGGTCACCAAGGGTAACTTTATTGTGAAATCCAACAGCCTTTTTTTCCATCCTCAACCTTGTTGACTTCTCTGCAGTGTCTGACCTTTTGACCACTTCACCTTTCTGTATGCTCTCTTATTTTGAGGGTGTTACGATACTTCAGTGTTATGGTTCTTTTCCTATCTGTGCAAATAATTTAGCGTCTTCAAAAGGATCAACATCAGTGTCCAACCCTACATATGCCAATGTGCCCGCCCCCAAGGCTGTCCTGGCCTTTCTCTTCTTCCATCTTCCTTCTCTCATGGGGATCTCATCTGCTTCCACAGGTTCCTATATTATCTCTATGGATGACTTCACATCATGTCACCTGCACACCAGCCACTATTGTCATCTTCATCTCACTGGGACCTTGGTCTCTGCTCTTGCATCTATGGGCTCTTATAGGTGAGTTTTAGCCTTATCTTACCCATTACATCACTTCCCAGTCATCACTACACCATGCCACTATACACATTGTTCTGCCCCTTTGTGGTTCCTTTGCTATGGACCATCTTACCCCTTAGGGTCTAAACTTCTTACAGGCAGGGTCTCTTTTCCATGCTTGTCTTTGAATACACAGCATTTAGTACAATATTTGGCACAAAGTAAACGCTTATGAAGTGTTTATTGATATCTATCTATGTAGTCCTAAACTCTTCCAAGATCCAGTCCCTCTCCAAACCCTTTCTGGACATCACTACCTGGATGTCAAAACACAGGCAGCTCAAAATCAACACGCACAAAGTAGAACTCATTATCTTCCTCCCTAAATCTGCCCCTCCTCCTAATCTGACTATTTTTGTTAGACATCACTCTTTTTCTAGGGTCCCCAGTCAGTCAGGTTCAGACATTTCACTCTTATCTTCCCCAATAACAATGAATTGACAAGTTCTACTTATTCTACCTTTTTAAATATCAATCATATCCATACCCTTCTTGCCCTCATCATCTCTCCCTGAGAATATTATGAGAGTTTCCCAAATATTCTCCCCATATTCAATCTCTACTTTTTCTAATCTATCCTCTACATAGATCCCAAAATGATATCCTTTAATCATGTCTGGCCATATCACTCTTCTACTCAAGGGCATCAGTGGCCCTACCTTTCCTTTAACATGAAACATACCAGTATTATATAAACTGTCTGCAAAAGTAGGAAAAGGGAACCTTTCAATAGCTTTCTATAATACAAACATGGTCTTAATATATAAAGCAAAGACATACAAAGAAGACAAAGAAAACTATAGATCAGGGATCCTTAACCTAGAGCCCATTAAGAAAAATTTTTATAATTGCATTTCAATGTAATATAATTCAATAACAAAACCAATTAATTTGTACTGTATTTTGACATATTTTATTCTATTTTATGTTCTCAAAAACATTATTCAGAAAATGGACATATAAGCACTAGATTGCCAAAGAGGTCCGTGACTTAAAAAAAAAGGTTAAGAACTCCTGCTATAGACAAATATTCCTAAGGAACAATGGTACAAAAGTTTTAAATAAAATATTACCAAATATATTACAATAACATACCAAAGAGACTGCTACCAGGTTGAATTTTTACCAGGAATGAAATGTTGATACAATATTAAACATAATAAACTATGTTAATTACATAAAAAATAAAAACCACATAATTGTATCAACAAATGCTAAAAGGGACTTTTGACAGAAAAATCAAACATTGCTTTGTTTTCAAAAACACTAAAAGCAAAGGAATAAGTTAATTCTTGTTTAATATAGTAAATAAGGTCAATATAAACCTAAGAATAAATATTACATGTCATGGAAAAAAGTTGGAGGTCTTTGCAATAAAATTATGGATAAAGCAAGGACACCCATTATCACGGATACTATTTAACATAATGTTAGGAATACTACCTATAGAGATGAGACAAGAAAGAGAAATCAAGGGAATAAGCATAGACAATGAGAAACATAATTATTGCTTCTGGCAAATGATACAATGATTTACTTGGATGACTACAAATTTAATTGAAACAATAAATTCAGCAAAGTTGTAGGATATAAAATAAATTCACATAAATATTAAAATCATTTGCATAATATCAACAAAACCCAGCAGAAAGGGAGAGATAAATATTCAAAATTACTATAGAATGTTTCATGAGTCACATGTATAACCTATATCAGATTGCTTGCCATCTTGGTGAGGGAGGGAGGGAGAAAAAATTTGAAACTCAAAATCTTATTTAAAAATGAATGTTGAATACTATCTATATGTAGGTGGAGAAAAAAATAAAATACTATTTGCCAAAACAACTACAGAGAAACTACAAAGTGTTTGGGAATACATTTACCAAGATATACCCAGGAACTATATAAATCCAACTATAAATAAGTCTTTTATAGAAATCAAGTCAAACATAAATACTTGGGAAAATATTAACTGATATGAACACACTATGCCAATATAATAAAAAGTATATAATATTACCTAAATTAATTTATTTATTCAGTGTCATAATAAATTACAAAAAGATTATTTTATTGAGCTAGAAAAAACAAAATTCACATGAAAGAACAAAATGTCAAGAATCTCTAAGTAACAGCAAAAACAAAGTGTGAAAGAATGGGAATCTAGTGGTATCAGATCCCAAACTTGACTAAAAAGTAGTAATCATAAAAAACAACCTGGTACTGATTAAAAGAGATGTCACTGAGTAGAACACACTAAGTACACAATATACAAAAGCAAAGAAAATAGTAGCCTGTTGTTTGATAAATCCAAAGACTCCGGTTACTAAGGTAAGGACTGACTTACTGACAGCAACTGCTGAGAAAACTGGAGAGAAGTCTGGCAGAAACTAGGTATAGACCAATATCTAATACCATATAACAAGATAAATTCCAAATGGATACATGACTTAGACATAATAAACATAAACACACAGTAAATTAGACAGAAAAAATAATACAATTAAGTTTAAGAGAAAAAGTAAAATACAAACTCCATTTGGTATTCAAAACCCTCTACAATCTAACCCCAGCATATCACATTCTAGGGTTTTAAAGACAAAATAAGCAAATGTGGAGATACAAGGAGGAAGTTACATTTTCAAACTAGGGTTAAGGGGAAATATCTTGATTAAACAAGAGAAAGGATGATATAAGAGGTTAAAGTGGACAATTTTTATTATATAAAATTAAAACTTCTGCATAAACAAAACCAATGCAGTTAAAATAAGACAGTAAACAACTGGGATAAAGCTTTGCATCAAGTATTTTCTAATGAAGGTCTCATATCCAATATATGTAAGGAAATTATTCAAATTTACAAAAATAAGAACCAATCCCTAATTAGACAAAGAACATAAAAAGGCAGATTTTTTTTTTGGTGGTCTTTTTGGAGGGTCGAAGGCAGGGCAGCTGGGGTTAAGTGACTTGCCCAAGGTTACACAGCTAGTAAGTGCTAAGTGTCTGAGGTCGTATTTGAACTCAGGTCCTCCTGACTCCAGGGTCAGTGTCTATTCACTGTGCACCTGGATGCCCCAAAAGGCAGCTTTTTAAAGGAAGAAATATAAGGTATCAAAAGCAATATGAAGAAATGTTCTAAATCACTTATAATTAGAGAAATACAAATTAAAGCAATTCTTAAATTCCATCTCATATCCAGATTAACAAAGATAACAAATGAGAAAAATGACAAATGCTGAATGGACTGCAGGAAAATAGACACACTAATTATTGGTGGAACAGTCAAATGGTCCAAGCATTTTTGAATTTGGAATACCCCAAAAGTCACTAAACTATTAATTATATACCTTTTTATTCAGTGGTACCATTTCTAAGTATATACTCTTTTAGAGACCAAAGAAAGTGGAAAAGATTCCCCAATGTGCAAAAATATTTATGGTAGCTTTCTGGGAGCAGACCAAAACTAGAAGCTAAATGGGTGCCCATCTAATGAGCAAATAAAGAATGGTCAAATAAAACATAATATGTTAATGTAATGGAATTTTGGTGTACCATAAGAAATTACAAAATAAATTTTCAGAAGAAACTAAGAATTCCTTTATGAATTGTTGCACAGTGAAGTGAGAAGAACAAGTAAAATAAGTTATACAGTAACAACATTATATAAAAAAAAACTTTGATAGACTTGAGAAGTCTGATGAGTACAATGACAAATCATGATTCCAGACTATCAGAGATGAAGCATACTACCCATCTCCTAAAGAGGTGATAAGCTTGAAATGCAAATTTTTCTTTGGACTTTGCCAAAGTAGTAATTTGTTTTGTTTGACTATGTACACTTGTTAGAATGGTTATCTTTTATTATTATTATTATTATTATTATTATTATTCATGTGATTGGGAGGGAGGGGAAGGGGAGAACATAAATGCCTATTAACCTCAAAAAATAAAAAAATCAAATTTAAGGGAAAAAGTAAAATACAAACTCCTCAACTTGGTATTCAAAATCCTTTACAATCTGACCCTAGCATATCACATTCTAGGCTTTTAACAGATACATAATTCCTTTCACACACTCTATGTTCTAGGCAAACTGACCTATCTGCTATTCCTCATACATGACATTTCATCTCCTATCTCCATAACTTTGCACAGTTCATCCTGGTGTTCTTTGATGCCTCTCCTCCATCTCTTAAAAACCCTACCTCCTTTCAAAGCTTGACTCAACAGCCAATTCCTTAAGGTTTAAGGAACCATTAAGCTCAACTCTCAAAGTTATTAATGCCCTTCTCCATCAGTCAATGTATATTTTGTGTCTACAGATCCAGCTTTTTTTTTTTTATCTGTGAACATTGTTCTGTTCCTCCATCAAAATATAAGTTCCTTGAGGAGCAGGATGGTCACCTTGTAATTATTTCCTCAGCACCTAGCATAATGTCTAATATATATTAAGCCTTTAATAAAGTCTTGATGATCAAATGATGGGCTCTCTAACCATATGGCTTTTCCTAATTAAGAACAATTAGTCTCCCAACACGAAATGAAATTTGCTTATTCACATATTCTTAGGAACTGAAAGATTTTCTTTGTAAAATTTAATGGCCTGATTAAATCTTATAATATTAGCCAACATGAAATACTTTTAATAATCATACTGAAATGGATATAGCATGCCACTTCAGATGTATTTACTAATGTATATTAAATAGAACAAAATTAGGCCATATCATTTCCTATAGCACTTTTAATAATTCTCTGATGATCAGTCTTCTTTTTAGAAATTTTCCTCTTCATTACTGACCTTTGTTTTGTATTTTTTATTGTTATTACTCTTCATCTCTAGTATTTTTTCCCTAATCCCATTATGTGTGTATGTAAACTTCTCTTTACAAGACAAAGAACAGTCTGGATTTGGTTCTTACTGTTTTTACAGATATTGTAATTGCTGAAATTAGTATTAGAGAAGAGGCATGCAGTTAACCACAGAGTACAATGTTTCTATTCTAGCATACTGGCACTAAAAAAAGTATTGCGCTAAATTAATCCTGAAAGTAAATAGAGTCAACCTACAAGGCAATAAATTACAGGACAGGTATAGCGTGCTTTAGGGAAACCTAGAAATACGAACAGCCAAATTTATAGAACAGATAAATTCAAAATCAATGATTTGCCTAAAATAATCTTTAATTACAAAAGCTTTTATGAAGGCAATCCTTAAAATAGCAAGCTACTGGAACATTGAAAACAATCCCTTTTACAAAAGTCCGATTAATATATAATTTTACAGGTACTACATAAAGTAAAACACAATCTATAGCTTAAAATAAATTATTAATAGTGAGTTACCACTTTAGCAAATAATATTTAATGGTTCTGAAACTATTGAATGCACAATGAAAATTTTCCATCACACTGGGCAACTCTCCCCTAGAATGTAAGTAATGTAAGTAAAATTATTTTGTTCCAAGTGGCCTAATGTTAAAGGGCTCTGTTACCACAACTACTAAAGGACAATCACACTGAAATGAACCAGAAAATCACATTCTTGCAGTCCTCTACAATTCAGTACCAATTTTTTCAGTATTGGTTCTGATCATGTTGCCCTATACAAACCTAAATTATGCCTTGTTTCTTTACCCTCAGTCTCTGTCCTGAGCCACAGAATCTTCCACTTACTCACTGGGAGCCTGTGAACATACTGTAACCTTGGTCAAGGCAACCTCGCCATTATTCTTAAGCTGTTCCTATAGGCTCTTAGTTCATGAATCAGCAAGCAACAATATTAACAACTTTGTGTAACTAATGCAGTCAGAGATTAAAAGTAGAATGGCTACATGCTAATAATACTTATGACAGTTCAATTTGGGACTGCTAACACCAAGTCGTATATCCCACAGCATTATGTAATTACCAGGAAATCAGCCAGTTCATCAAATACAAAATAAAATTTCAATTTTCAATTCAAATTACTTTTTAACTGCATAAAGTATACAATTCTAAAATACCCCCAAAATCTGAAGCTCTTCACTGAATTTGTATTTTTCCCTTACTAAGTACCAAACTTAGAATATTTACAGTTCGCTTCTTTTAATCCAGCCAAAAAGTACAATGAATTATAGGAACACTCATTTTATTAATCTATTGAAATGTAACATAGGACTGAAAATGCAGAAGTAAAAGCTCTAAGACCTACAAGCATATTCCTGTGAAATTCCCTTAAGGGCTTGGCCCCAGCTTTCTAGAGCAAATTCCCTATTAATCACCTGAGAACAAATTCATTCACAATTTAAAAAGAGAAACAAAACTAACACAATTAAAGTGACCCTTGCTGTCCAGAAATGTTTAAAATAACTCACGTACGTAGGCAATAAGTTAAATGTTAATTTTACCTGAATATTCCATAATGCAACTCTAAGAAGGGCCAGGAAACCAGTTACTTTTTCAAAGAAGTCTATCAGCTCTATCAGGCAAGAAATGTAACAGTCACACTGGGCCACTAGACGGCCAGGCTGCTTTGGGGAAAGTTTCCTGACATGTGACGTTGAACACATGTACACTACTGCTATCTTTAAATTAAAGAGGCAGCACCGGCATCCTTTCATGATACTTCTTTACTAAGTCCCCCTTTATACATAGGACAAAAAGTGACTTGTTTAAAATAGAATTATGATGAAAAAGTAACTTTTTAAAAAATATAATATTAGATCAGAAGAACAAAAAAAATTAAAATAATCTTAACTTTTTCCAAATGAAAACTGTATCTCTCACAGGTTACTAAGACTTCTCCAATGCTGTAGCATAACCCAGAGGAATTATCTTTTGATCCTCTAGGAATAAAGTACAATTTTTAACTTGAAAACAAGCGTTTCAAAAGTGACTCTTTAAAACACACACACATGTATATACACATACCTATTACAGATGTATATTCATAACCTACACCTAAGTGAAAACAAACCTGTCTGGTGTTAAAAGAATATATGGTTGCTATTATTCAATCTTACATTTTAAGTCCTTTAGGCCATCTTTTCCTTTATAACCAGTTATTTCTGAGTATTAGTGTGACCCATAAGGAATCCAAAATGAAGTTGGATAGAAAATGGTTCATTTCGATGCATCCGTTTCTACTTTGCCTAGAGAGGGAACACAAATTGATCAGTGTGTCACAGTGAGCAGTCAGGCTTCGTTTCTTTGTTTCAATGTGATGAACTTATTTTTGGAAAGCCAAGTGACTAGTTGGACAGTTTCCTATTTTTATTTCTATCAAACATAATAAAGTCACAGTTACAATATGGAGAGGGAGAAGGGAAGGGATTGTTGCTTATATATATATTTTAAAGTTCTTCCTTTTTTGCTAAATAAAATATTCTATCTTCTTATAAACTGATTTAAGTATATACAATGCTATAAAATAATTTATAATGTTTATTAAAATGTCCATTTGGAAATATATGTGTATATATGTATATGTATATATGAATGTGTATCTATTTATAATGTATAGTCTACTAATAATGCTATCATTTCAGATACAAGTAATAATTTCTTAATAAAATGGATGGTAAAGCAGTATTTCATCCTGTCACACGCTCATGCCACAGGCAAATCACACTACAATACTTTCCTTACAGTCAAAACCTGTTAATTCCCATTAACTTCACCTGTCATTGTTGCTGAAAAGCTCCATCTCACGTCCTCTGGCATCAGTCCACATTATCTTAATCTAACATAGACTGAGCTTTCCTTAAAATATAAGTAGATATATATTTTTTCCTGAGAATTAAGATGTGGAAGTAGTTAAAATATTTATTCTGTCATTGTTTTTAAATTGTTTGTTAATAATGCCTAATAGTAACCAGTACATTTCATTTGCACACAACTCGTAACTGTTACGGCATATGAAATGATGCTATATACCCTTCACAATCCCCACAGTTACTATGGATTTCAATTTTCTCAAGAAATATTGTAGAAAAATTCCTTTAAGGAGAACTTCATTCCCTTCCTCCTCTACGACAAGCCTGTTCTCCTCTATAATTTCAATATCTTCATTCAATACCCAGGATTGGTATACATTTTCCAGTCCCAGTTGACAACCATTCTCATCTAAATTTGCCAACTTTGGTTAATTTTTTTTTCTCTTCAGAGTAGACCAGTGCTAAGGACTAAGTTCCCTGGTTGTCTTCCAGCAGCATATTTTTTTTGTTGGGGTTTTTTTTTTTTTGGTTATTTTTTAAAATTTCCTTATTTTTAGTCCAGTTTCCCCCTGAGGCCAACATAACAGTGGTTCTGGCCAGGAGCCATTTGCAAAATGGTACATGTATACAAACACACACTGAGCAATTTCCAACCACACACACACACACACACACACACACACACACACACTTTGCCCTACCTCTCTAAAGAAAAGGTCCCCCCTTTTCATCTTTACCAGTTTCACACAAAATCATAAGAGCTTTTTCTGACATTTACAAAGTGCTTTTTTCTTTACAATATCCCTTTGAGGTAAGTAGGGCAAATGTTATTCTTTCCATTTTACAGATAAGGAAACTAAAAGTCAGAGAAATGAAGTGACTCACCCCAGGTCACATAGCTATTAAAAACCAGAACTATTATGTGAACTCAGTTCCTCCTAATTCCAGTCTTGTGCTCTCCCCACATATAAGCACATTTGTTGTATATTTAGTTGTTAGTTTTTTCTTTCAATTCTGAACTTAAAACTAAAGTGATATGAGCATTTCCTCATACAAAGTCAAATAGGAAAAGGGATTTTATGTGGAGCTACAAGTCTGTACTCCTGGCTTGCTTTCCTTTTTAAGAACCTAATAAATTTAATGTGCTGTTTTCAAAACTGTCCTGCCTGACTAGCTCTTTCCATCATTTCACACCACCTCTCAATCAAGAAGGGTAAGGAATCTCATTCAAAACCAACAGCCCACATGATAAGGCCCCAAAGAGAGACAAGGAAAGGAGGAGTGCATCATAATCACCTACCAAGTGCATTCTACCCTAGTGCCTTCCACTCCTGAACCCCAAACAAAAGCACGTGATTTTTTTTGGGGGGCTTTTTGGAGGGGGGAAGGTAGGGCAGCTGGGGTTAAGTGACTTGCCCAAGATTACACGGCTAGTAAGTGCTAAGTGTCTGATGTCGAATTTGAACTCAGGTCCTCCTGAGTCCAGAGCTGGTGCTCTATTCACTGCGCCATCTAGCTGCCTCCAAAAATACATGATTTCAACCACCCAACATTCAGGAAAGACAGAACAGGATTGGAAGTCAAGAGATTTAGACTGTAGTTCTGGTTTTCGATCCCATTTTCCCTATCACTACAAAGAGGGATTTGTAATACATGTTCTCTGAGGTTCCTTTCAGCTTGAACACGGTCTGCTTTGATGACCCTGTCCCAACTGGCTGAGGTGACTCATTCATTGCCTACCCTACCATTAAAAATCCATTCAGAGTCACATCACTCTCACTCATACCTACCATCCCCCCTTTTTTTTTTATCATGGCATATATTTTGTGAGAACAACTCTATACCCAAATGAGAACCCTACACAGGGGTCCCAACTCTTCTTACCAAGGGGAACATGCTACAATGCAGTTTCTAGAATTGGAATAGACTAGGGGCACTGCCCCTAAGTACAAAAGAACCACAGACAGTGAAATAAGTCCTTCACTTCCAGGAGACACAAGGCTTCCCTGAGGTTTTCTAATACCACTCTTCTAAGTGCACAGAAGGTAAGTCTAGTATGCCTAGTGTCTCACATACTCTTATGTCACTCTTCAATCAAGAATGAAATAACATGATCACAAAGGTATATGTGAAAACTGTCATAAGAAGACTCATTTTACAGTGTCATAACTACAGGTGATTGGCGTTTGTCCTTCATTCTCCAAGAGGACCATGACATCAGGAAGATGATACCATGACTTGAAAGTGAATTGGATTTAGGTGAGGGAGGACTATGCAAAGTCACCAGCCTCACTCTCTCCTCCGGAGCCATCTAGGTTCAGTGGAAACATATAGATCAGGATGACTGGAGATGGCCAGGGATGCAGAGGGCCAACTTGGTCTTTTAAAGTTAAGATCCTTCCCAGATCTCAGTTTGACTGAGGCACCTCTGTTCTGTGATTAAGGCTAAGTGAGAAATGAGGCAAAGAATAGCCTCTTTTACCTAGTCAAAAGAAATCAATCTGGGAAAGGAAGACTCAGGGATTCTGGTCAAAACAGAAACAATTGCCATTTATACTCACTCTGAGCCATCAGGGCCCAAACAATGGCCAAGTAAGGCTTGGGTTGGTACCTACTGTTAACCAATCAATGAGAGGCAAAGTGATTTGGGTTTAAGGCATGGTCTTTAAGAAATCTAACTCATAAACCCCAAGATTATCTTGTGAAGTTTCAGCAATCAAAATTTACATTCCTTTGGGCGGAGTACCTACAGGTAAGGGTATGTATTAGGTATGTATATAGAGGGAGGGGAGAGATGGAGAGAGGTAGGAAAGGGAAGAAGGGAGAAAGGCGGGAAGGAAAGAAGGAGCTGCCTTGCCCAACTGGAACTGGCCAGCTGGGTCCCCAGTAAGGTTACTCCTCCTCCTCTTCTTCCTCCTCCTCCCTCACTCATAACTACACATCACAAATAAAGGAGCTTTCCAGCTAACACACATCTTGTTAATTACTCTATTAGCTGCAATGATAGCAATAGCCACAACCAACTGCCTACTGGAAGAGGCAAATATTAATTTTAAAAGACAAAGGCCACTCACAGTCTGCAAAGTTTAAAAAGCTAGAAGGGTCCTCAGTGGTCATTTATTCCAAACTAAACCTAAGCAAGAATCCCCCTACCATATTCTGATAAATGGTTGTCCATGTTCTGTTTGCAGACAAAGGTCTTGCTACCTTATAACAAAATCCACTCCACTTTTTAACAGCTCTAATTGTTAGGAAGTTCTTCAATTCAATTAAATAAGTGGTTATTAAACAATCTATTGTAATTCACTGTGCTGTCCTCTGGACTCAAATATGAAACAGGACAGTCCCCCATTTCCTCCTCCTAACATAAGTAGTTTGCAGAGAACAAAAAATAGAGCAACCACCAAGTGCCAAATATGGAGTCAGGAAAACATGGGGTTCAAATCCTACACCTCAGACTAACAATATGAGTCCATTCATATTAACATCCTGGAAACCTAGTCATCAAAACAGACATTTGTATCAGAGACCTAAGAAGAAGATCAACACCAAAACCAAATGTTTTTAAACAATTTTTTCACCAACCAACAGGGAAAAGGAAAAAAAGGTACAGAGAAGGCTTAAGTTCAATTCTAAAGCAGAGAAGTTATCAAAAGTCTAGAGAGCATTGGGTCCTTGAGCAAAAGACCTCAGAATGTGATCACTTCACCTGGTTGACAGAAGAGATGCGCCAGGAGACAGGTGAAACAGACCTGCAGCAAGCCCTCATGACTGAAAAATGTAGGAGAGCAGATATTGAAGAAACATATTCAGAAAGATCCCTTTCCAAGGGAAAAAAAAATCACACGTCCTCAGTTTTCCAGGACACAAACAGATTTCCATGGGTCTACAATACACTGGCCTGGTAACCAAGGAGATTCAAGGAGAAGTGAAAACTTAAAGCTTTTCACATGAAAGATGTTCTCTCTTGTGGCAATTTCTTGCCTGTCACATCTACAAATTCCAAGAAGTGACTGTGAAATCTTCTTAATAAAAGGATCCTCACACACCAGAATACAGGCACACCTGAGAATTGTATTCAAAGCTTACTGCAAGTTTTATATAACAACCAATATAATGGACAACTGACTTCTTTCTCCAAGGCAGAACATCCAGTAGAAGTGACCTAGCACATAACTCTCATCCAAAAGGAATATTGAACACTACTTGGTGAAGGTAAAAGACAGAAAGAAATAAAGAGATTACATAAAATTACATTTCAAATTATCTCAGTCTCCAAGAAAATCTCAAACTAACTCGCTAACTGCATCAATCTGCAAATCTAACTGCATTAGTCTTGGCCACTCAAAACATAAACCAAACCTAGAACTACTGTGACCACCCTCAAGGTCATTTTCCACAACCAAGTTTGTTCAACTATAAAAGCTGAAAGAACGTTTAGATCTTTTCTACCGAAACAGTCTTCAAAGTTCGATAGGTCTTGGCTCTCCAAAGACAGGCAGAGTATAAGCCCCATCAAATTAAACTGGGTTCAAAAGAGACGGTAAATGGCTATTCAACCAGTGCTCTCCCAAAGAGTAAATGGCGGAAATATTCTCTATTATTTGTAGGGAAATTTATGAGCCCCAGGCAGAAGGCCATTTTGCATTTTTTTTATAGGCAAAAAGGGAGAAAAAAAGCTTTAGAGCAAAGAGCCAGACTAAGGCAGATTTTTCCAGACTTCGTTTTGTGACATAAACATGCACTACATACCATTCAGTAAAGAATTTATTTTTAAATTGATGCCTGAGAATGCAGTATGCTGACTATGTCTTAAAAACAGTGTTCTATCTTAGTCTTTGTTTCCATCATCTATCATCAGTTGTGCAGGAAGTGTGATATGGGAGGGAAAGGAGGAGCAGAAGGAACTGAAGTTGTATCAGTAAATAGTCTTCAGCATTAGAATAAAAATCCACCAGCATAAGCGTCTGTGTAAATTTTAAATTGTTACAGAAGGGGAAAGGTCAGAATATAAAAAAGATTATTTTATCAATATCCCAAGTTTTTTTAATCACCATATTTACTTTAGGGAGGCTTGTTAGCCTATGATCACTGGTTTATTAGCTTTCCTTTTCTATGTGGTATTAAAGTAGTACTGCACTTTAAATTTATATACTATTAACAATTCACAATGAAAATTTATTCTAGGAATGAAACATTGTTCACTGGATGATTTTTTTTTTCTGGTCAGATAAATTCACAAAAACCCTTTACTAAGGTCAAAAAGGTTTGAAATTTGTGTCATGGACAATGAAATCATAGATCTTTCAGATCAATGATAAAACATAAGTTAAATGAAAAAATGCATTACTGCATCAGTACTTTAAATTTCTACAAATTGGCTCTACCTCAATAAAAACAGATTTTTCAACTACTGTTGATTAATAGTGGGCTTTTATAGGAGGTATCAATTATTTTAAAGTATACATTAAGAACAGATGTAACAGGATAATGTCACAATCAACAAAATACAGAAGCCAGGGAACTTCCAGGTATTATACAGTAGCAATACATTTAAGTAAAGCCAAGTGTCAAAAATAGAAGAGGAAGTCAAAATATGAAACATGCTCAGTTCCCATAACCTGAATGCTACCCACCTTTTGAAATAAAATAAAAACAAATTCCCTCTTATATAAGAAAGAAGTCTTCTACCTTAAGTCTGGATTTTAAAGCATCTTAAAAACTGTCTTTCTTTCCTAGCAGATTTACTTTATGAAAAGAATGAAAGCCATTTTGCAAATTAATTCCTATTAAATACACAAAGTATTTTTCAGGCAAATTTTAACCTCATTAAAATGATACTAAGATACTTCTTTCAAAGAAGATAAATGAGAACCCACTTAAACCTAGACTATAGCAATTCATCAGTGAATGTGAATGTGAATTCACAAGTGAAAGATAGTAAATTTTTATAAAGTAAATAGTATTTCAATAATCAACAAAATTGTTTGCATTCTGATCTAAAATCAAGTAAAATGATTCTTAACAAAGTAAATAGGATTCCTATTGGATAAGCTAAAGAAATTGTTCTTGAACATGTGTTATTTTTTATGCTAAAAAACACAAACATTAGGGCCCAAGAGCTCTTTAGACCAGCTCAAATAGTCACAATATCATTTATGGAGACTTCTATGGATTTAGAAACCTGTTTTTAAACTGAGACAATATCTAATGAGTTGTAATTTAATTTGAACTTTTTTATTTGTTTTCATCATGTATTTGTATATTGTGAAACATTAAAGCTGAAATTTCCAAAAAATTCAAAATTTATTTTAAGTTCTCAATCAACAATTTTAAAAGTTCAAGACTGTTATTAAACTATCTTATAAATGCCAAATATAAAAATGTGGAACAAATTACTAATATACAGTTTCTAAATTTGCCTGCTTTAAACTTTTTTATAAAGAAAAAAATTTTAAATGGGCAAAAGCAGAGTTTTTCTGTAATCAGAGAAAAAATTATTACAACAAATTCTAGATGAAAAGACAAAAAGACTGAATAATTAGTAGTTATACATTATTAAAGTACTTTGCTGATGTTAAAAAAGATGAATAGGCTGTTCATTTCATTCTTATTCACACAAAAAGAATCTGAAATTATAATGTATTTTCAACCTGAAGAATTTATTGTATAGTCAGATTAGTGACTGTACCTATTTTCCATACACATCTGTCAATGGTGTCATGACAAAGATCTAGGCTAAACAATGAGGCATACAAGGTTAGCTGTCTTCTGGGACCCTTTAAAAACCCCACTAAATACAAAATAAATGGAGATTTGCAATAACTACTGCAATTTTATATCTGTCTACAAATTCATAAGTATTAAAGTTTCCTTAAAATGAGTATTTCCAAATGAAATTATAAGTTAAGAGCTCTCTTCCTCCCCCAACATTCCCACAGGATGTTGTCCAGTCTTTGGTCCCTTTTTTCTCCTCTCCCTCTCTTGTATTATAATTGAGCTGCATACCAGGTGCATCTTCCCAGTAGTAGGATGTAACCTCCTTGAGTTGAGGAACTGTCTAGTTTTTCATCTTTGTATCTCCCATGCCTAGCACAATGCCTTATACATAGCAAATGCATTACAAATACTTGTTAAATATTAATTCTTACAAATGTACAAAAACATTTAATGCAAAAAAATTCTTATCTAATGTCATGTGGATCAGAAGAAGAGAGCCCAAATTTTCATTAAACATTCATTCTCATATACAGGAGAGATTCTGCATTAAAGAGAACAGGGCAACTGTTATGGCTAGATGACATGATGACTCGCACTGGACCTGGGAGTCAGGAAGGCCCTAGTTGAGATCAAGCCTCAGACACTTACTTAGCCACAAAACCACAGGCCACACATGTCTCTCTAGGTCCTCAAGTAAAGCCCTCTGACTGAATCCAAACTTCACAGAACAAATCCTCTTAATAAAAAGATTTGTTCTGTAAAACTTGGGCTCAGTCAAAAAGCCGCACCCAAGGACCCAGAAGGCCACATGTGGCCTCAAGGCCACAGGGGTAGGGTTAGGGTTAGGTAAACCCCATAGCTTCTCTATTGAAAAAGAAAAGGCGGCGGGGGTTTAAATTCAACAGCCTCAAAAATCCTTTCCAGCCCTATCATAATGCTCCTACAATCCTGTGAAACTGCCTCAACATTTTAACAGGAATATACATAAAACAAGACTTATCAAAACTTATGAATATATGAAAAAATAAAATCATAAGAAAATTGGTATTCCAAGATAACTATATATCTTCCTAAGAATAAGAATCACCAAAAATACAAATGTTTTAGCAAACTGTGAATAAGGGAACAGTAATTCTATATACCATGATGCCATTTCAGTTTTCCACAGAGTTCTGTTACATTTTACAGAGAAAAATATTTAGGAATTATTTTGTGTTCTGTTAATTTAAGAAAAAGCAGGAGCACAAGCAATAGAAAGAGGAAAAAAATAATTATTTTAATAATATAAAATAGCAATCCTAACTCAATCTGCTTTCCATTATTTTTTTAAAGTCCTAGTAATACATGCTCTACTGAAAGTGACTTCTAGTTACTATGACTGTAAGTCAAACTCAGCCTAAAAACATGCTTGCAGCTGATTATAACCTTTACTGGAAGCCATAAGTACTGTTAACTCACCTGCATCTGATTGCTATGCAATGTTATCACCATTTCTAACTACCCATCCTTTCTCTAAATCCCCTAGAGATAAAATTCTATCTTTCCAGTTCATTTATTTCAAGTATAAGGGTTTTTCCTGGAAGACAAATATCTAAGCTAAAGATAACGTAACAGCTTAACGGCATATGCATATGTTATATATTTTTCTACCATATCATTTAACAAAGATTGCTAATGAGGGAACACATTTTGCAATTCTGCTGCAAAATTAATTGTTTGATCAATCTATTATTAAAGGAGAAATACATACATCATGACTGGGGACTCACGTCACTATGACAGTGGGCAGGCCACACGCTTCTGCCAAGTTAAACAAGACCTTGAGCTCGTCAACCCCATCAGTTCGGTATCTTGAAAATATTCCCATAAATCCTTAAATATTCACTGGGTATGGCACAAGCTTCATCTGGTTCTGCTCTTCACAAATGTCAAACTGCTCCTTCATTACTTCATAAAACCAACAGTTACATGTTATGTTGCTCTCTATTATGGTGTTGGTATTTTAAGAGAATTTCAGACTCAGGATATGTTGGACTGAAACACTGAGAGACTTGACATACAGTAAAACTTTAGGAAGGAAGGAGGTAGAAAACAAGCATTTATTAAGTACTTACTATGTACTAAGCACTTTACAAATATTGTATCATTTGATCCAATAACCTTGGGAGGTAAGTGTAATTATTATACCCATGTTATAGGTGAGGAAACTGAGGCAGGCACAGGTGACTTGTCCAAGGTCACACACTTAATAAGTGTCTGAGGCCATATTTGAATTCAGGTCTTCCTGATCCACTGGTGGCAGCTAGGTGGTGTAATGTACAGTGTGCAAGACCTAGAGTCATGAAGACCTTAATTCAAATCTCAGACACTTAACCCTGTGTGATAGTAATGGCAATTAAAGATTCCCCTGTATTGGCTTGGTTTTCAAATTGATTGTGTTAAAACCCAGAGCTTGTTAATCCCACCTGTGGGATGGACTTGTTGATGTGAAAAGAAAGTCCTGAACTGGGAGGAGCTGGTGACTTAGATTTGGAGAGACAAGAGAGAGGTGGAAGACCTTTTTTGGAAGCAGCACCCACGTGGAGGCAGGGAGAGAGACTAAGAGAATTGCTGGTGGCCGCTTTGAATTGCCCTTGACTTTTGAGACCTGCCCCCTGAGCTGCCAAGGACTGAGGAGACATGACTGTTTTGCTGGTACTTTGTCTGTCTGTTTTGATGTTCTTTTGCCAGATTTGTCCACTGGTGAAAGACAGTCCTGTTGTTGAAGAAGTCCTGGAACCCGGCTTTTGGTTAAGAAGCCCTGAGACTGTCCTGCAGACAGAGAGTGGATACTGTCCACTGGTGAAGGACAGTGCTGTTGTTGCAGGGGTCTGGAGACTGTCCTGCAGACAGAGTGAATACTGTCCACTGGTGAAGGACAGTGCTGTTGTTGCAGGGGTCTGGGAACCTTGCTGTTGGTTCAGAAGCCCTGAAGAAGGATTTTCTTGTTGTATGTTTACAGAAATCCTAGGAGAGGGTTTTGCTAATGTTTTCAGGGGTTCAAGCACTATTCTACAGACAGAGGATGAATTAATGGAGGGACTGGCAATGTATCTTGTGGCCTTGCTAAGCCTTGTCTCCCCAGGAACTAAGATTGCTGAGAACTTGCCTCCTGTCAAGATGAAGAAAAGACCTCCATTTGGGTATTAGGTGCTGTGCTTAAACTTGATGTGACTCTGGGGTAGATTCAATTGTGATCCAGGGGTGGGGAACTTTTGACCTTTTTGTGTTCTATGGTTGAGCAAATGAATGTACTTTACTTATGTTTGGAAACTAATCTCCATTTGAGAAGAGGGGCTTTGTGGTGGACTAAATGAAGTATAGCCTAGGGGTGGAGAAGTATTTAGACCAGGAACTTTGTAATTGATTGAATGATTGGAAGGTCCTGGGGTGGGGTAGTCCTTGGAGATTATTTAATCACATTTAGTAAATGCTGTATTTGGAATGATGTCATATTTTGACCTTCTCTGTTCTTGGTTGGTCACTGAATAAAATGGAGAGCACCTATGCTGGTATTCTGAACCTTGGGAAGTTGCCTTTCCATGGCATTACATTACATTACACCCTGTTTGCCTCAGTTTCCTCACCTGCAAAATAAGCTGGAGAAAGAAATGGAAAACCATTTCAATATCTTTGCCGAGAAAAGCCCAAATAAGGTCATGAAGAGTTGGACACAACTGAAACAATTCAACAACAACAATTTCCTGATCCAAGCACAGTGGATCCACTGAGCCACTTAGCTGACTCATGTAGCCATTACAGGAATGGGGTCAGAAACCGCAACAGCAAGAGCCACTTATTACTGAAGACTCGTGCATCTCAAGACCTCATCACCAACACATCTTCCATTTACCTAAATGCAATAAAATTTTGTGGATGTACACTTGCAGCAAACACTGGCATTTAACAGACTATGGCACTGTAAGGACAAGAGACAGACTGCATGTGAGAGTGATGAAGGAGATATGTGGTGCAGAGGCTGGACTCTACAAGCTAAACATTCAAATTCAACAAAAGCAGTAGCCCCAAGGCAAGACAACTACCTGAAGATTTAATGAACTACAGATTAGAGTGCCTCTCATCTAAGAACAGTTTGTTACTAACTTAGAGGGAAAACTGAGCCAACACATGCTTGGTAACAGTGGAAAAGAAAAAGAGTGTGTAGCTTTTAGAAATTTGGTGTACAACACTGCAATTATTCATCTGGGCCAGAACACTCACAACATCAAGACTGGCTTGACAAAAATGTTGGGGAAATTCAGAAGTTGCTTAAGGAAAAATGATAATTCCATAGGGTTTACCAGCAAGACAGTTCATCTGACTCTAAGAAAGCAACATTTAACTCCACCAAAAGTAAAGTGTAAGTGAAGCTCAAAGAGATGCAGGATTCTTGGCTCAGTAAGAACACAGATGAAATTCAGTTTTAGGCTGATAGTGACAATTCAAAGCACTTTTATGATGCCCTGGTGGCTACAGGCCAAAAAATTATGGTGCATCTCAATGACTCAGGGCTGATGGAGCCACGCTGATTAGTGATAAAAGGACATGGTCCTGGAGAGATTAATATTTTCATAGCCTTCTCAACAGTCATCAACCAATGCTGAAACCATTGGCTGTATACCTCAGTTAGAAGTCAATCCCTCTCTAGTTTAACTTCCAACTGAAGAAGAGGTTTTGAATGCTATTAGATTCCTCTTGTGTGGCAAAGCACCTGGTGCTGATTCTATTCCAGCTGAGATTTTCAAGGGCAGGGAGTCTATTGCTCATATAAAAGCTAATAAAATCTTCCAGTCAAGAGAGGGGTTATCCCCTAGAAATTCAAGGATTCCTCCACTGTCTATCTACACAAAGAAAAGGGAAATAGGTTGGTCTATGAAAATCACAGGGGAGGTCTTTCTCTTAGTCACTGCCCGTAAGATTCTTGCCAAAGTCCTCCTTAATAGGCTGATCTTTCAACTAGAAGATGGTCACCTACCCAAGAGCCAGTGTGGCTTCAGAAATAGCCAAGGAATGGCCAGTATGGTGTTTGCTTCCTGACAACTCCAGGAAAAATGCCAGATGCAGAACAAAGGTCTATATACACAATTCACTGATCTGACCAAGCCTTTGATACTGTCAATTGTGAAGGCTTGTGGAAGATCACAGCAAAATTTGGTTGCCTGGGGAAGTTCATCAGTATTGTACACCAGTTTCATGATGGCAAGCTTGCAGATTCTGAATAATGGATGCTGCTATCTCATGCTTTCCCAGTTACCATTGGACTGAAGCAAGGCTGTGTGCTTGCTCTCATACTTTTTAACATGATGTTTTCAGCTACTGTTAAGACACTTTCAAGGAGGATGAAAACGGCATCAAGGTCAGCTACTCCACTGACGGTATATTTAACTTCAAAATGCTACATGTCAAGACTAAAGTAGAGAGAGAGCTGATATGCAACTTTTTGTTCACACATGATTGTGCACTCAATGCAGCCTCTAAGGCTGACATGCAACAAAATATGGATCAATTCTCTGCCACTTGTGCTAATTTTGTCCTGACAATTAACACCAAGAAAATAGAGGCTGTCCACCAACCAGCACTGCACCATCCATATGTGGAGCCATTAGTTACAGCAAATGGAGAAATTCTGAATGTTGTGGAGTTCACTTACTTCAGCAGCATAATTTCCAGGAATACACACACAGATAAGGAGATTGACACTCATATTGCCAGAGCTAGCTCAGTGTTTGGGAGGTTCCAAAGGAAAATGTGGGAGAGAAGTATTAAACTGCCTACCACCAAACTACAAAGCTACAAAGCTGTTTTGCTAACCTCATCATTGTATGCCTGTGAAACCTGGACAGCCTACCAGGACCATGCCAGGAAACTGAATCACTTCCATTTGAATTGTCTTAGGAAGATTCTGAAGATCACCCAGCAAGATAAGCTACTGGACACTGAGGTTCTTTCTTGAACTGAACTGCCAAGTATTCAAATTCTACTGCAGAAAGAGCAGCTCTGGTGGGTTGGCCATGTTGTTCGAATGCAAAATAGACTTTTGCCTAAGAAACTATTTTACTGAGAACTCACACAAGGCAAGCATTCACACAGAGGTCAGAAGAAGTGATATAAGGACACTCAAAGAACTCTGGAATCAATCATGAGACAGAGAAGATACTAGCACAGAACCACCCAGGATGGTATGCCCACATCAAAGAGGGTGCTGGGCTCTATGAGCAAAGCAAAATTGTTGTAGCTCAAAAGAAAACTAAGGTGCTCCCTCTGCTCCAAATGCTAATATTGACTACTTGTACCCCAAATTGTGGTAGCGCCTTCCAAGCTCATTTTGGTCTGATCAGTCCCAGATGATAACACTACACACTGACTCCCAACATAGTGATGTCATTTTGGTCTTCTTTGAGCATGAAGAACAACCACCACATAGCCGTAGCAATTTAGAATCTCTGAACAGCAACAAACATTTACTCTTTACCACGTGCCAGGCACTGTATTAAGCACTAGAGATACAAACAGAAACAAAAAGAAAAACAATCCCTGACCCCAAGGAGTTTACAATCCAATGGGAAAAGTTAATTAACAAATGGGAGTTGCAAAGCATGGGATTCTTTACCTATTCTGAAAAAAGTGAATTACTCATTCGGACACAATCAATTACTCATTTGAGCTAAAATAAGTTTAGAACTACATTAATCCCTATTAAATCTTTGGATTATTTACAAATTTAATAAACATATCTATGCTTTCATACAATTCATCAATAAAAAGATTGAACAGCCAAGGATAAATACTCTGCGGTACTCCACTAGAGACCTCCAGTCTTCTAAGTGACACCTATCCATTAATCTTCAAGCTTTGGCTTTACTTATTTAATCAGTTACAAATTCATTGACTATACTCTCATCCAACCATCTTGTCTACAAAGACATAATGAGTAACTGTATCGAATGACTTGCTGAAATTCAGTTTTATTATAATCTATAGTATTATCTACTAGTTTAGTAATACCTTCAGAAAGAAAATACAATTAGTTTCATATATGTTCATTTTAATACACACAGATATCTTTCATTATCATTTACATTTCTTTATCTTCTATCCAGAGAACCATCTACTGTAGCAGAAAATTCTATGAAATGGTCATTTGGGGCGGGGGGTGGGGGTGGTGGCTGGGATAATTTCAGTGATGTGGTGGGGAAAGAACCCTAACTGCACAGAGTTAAGTAGAGAGCAGGTGGTGAAGAAGTGAAGGCACTGGTATATAATGTTTCAGGAAGCAATGACAGAGGTGGGAAGGAGGATAATAACTAGATAACCTAAAAACGTCAGGAAAAGACAGTCCTCACTTTGTCAGGTGCTGTACTAAAGCACTGAAAATACAAAGATAAGCAAACAACCTGTCCTCAAGGAGCCTGCATTCTCCTAATGCAGGAAGAATAAAACGGAGATGAAGACGAGGGAAGAGAGGAGGAGAGAGGGAGGGAAAGAGGGAGAGGAAGAGAGGAAGAGAGAGAGAGAGAGAGAGAGAGAGACAGAGAGAGAGAGAGA
>NW_027186645.1:14637789-14680255 GCF_028583685.1 Petaurus breviceps papuanus | reverse complement strand
GAGAGACTGAATATACATATAGAGTATATAATATATTTCCATAACATTTTTTCAAAATGCTTTCATGTGAAATAATTCTCTCATTTGGTCTTAAAGCAGTTTGGTTGAATAAGTTACGCAAATATTGCTACTTTATTTTACTTAGGAGGAAACAAACCCAGAGGGGCAACTTGCAAAACATCATATAGCAGTGAGTTAGAACGAACTTCTTCTGGATCCTGGACCACTGCTCTTTTAACTACATCTCATTATCTGCTTGCAGTTTTTCTGCCCACTTGCCCCTTTTGTCTTATAGAAATGTGAAATAAAATTAGTCCACATGAGACTCAATGTTAACTTTTTTTTTTTAACTTCAGAAGCATCTTTTTTCTACTATTTGCTCACTGTCTCTAAACCAATCAAGTAAAAATATCTTCATTATTTCCATAGTGATTCAGTTGAATGCTCTTTGGTATGGAATAGTATTAAGGTTCCTTTAAATAATATTATATCCAATGGTTCTTTATTTATCAATTCAAGTAATGCTAGCAAATTTTCCCCTTATAGAAAGCATCTTACCTTTTCTTATGTTTGCTTAAGTCAGCTTTCTTAACTTGGGGGACATGGAACACAAGGAGGTCCAAAAAGAGATTTCAGGAAGATCCCCAAACTTTGATGGGAAAAAATATATCTTCATTTTCATAAGTCCCTAATTAACATTTATAAATTTTAAAAAAAATGAAGCATTACCTAAGAAGGGGTTCACATGTTTATCATATTGCCAAAGGAATCTCTGATAAAAAAAAAATAACTCCTGGCTTTCAGAAGCCCAATGAACCTACTCTTTATATAAGATGAGAATAACAAAAACTATCTGCTAACGCTCCAGCACACTTTATACATGTTAGCCAATAATTCCATCATTTTATGCTTAAATTCCCAGGAATTTACATATATATTCAACTCCTTTTGTTGTTGCTATTCAGTCATATCTGACTCTTCCTGACCTTTTCTTGGCAAAGATACTGGAGTGGTTTGCCATTACCTTCTCTAGCTTATTTTACAGATGTGGAAACTGAGGCAAACAGGGTTAAGTGACTTGCCCAGGGTTGCATAGCTAGTAAATGTGAGGCCACATTTGAGCATAAGTCTTCCTGATTCTAAACCCAGTGCTTTATCCACTGCACCACCTTCTTATTTAAAATCTAAAACAACCTATGTTCTAAAAAATTCTATGCCCCTTTCTCTTCTCTGCTATTGCCACCACCATGGTGCAAGCCCTCATCAAATCATGCCTAAACTATTGTAATAGCCTGCTGGTGTGTCTGCCTAACTCAGGTCTTTCCCCACTCCAAACTAGCTGGTTGGCCCATGTAGCGGCAAGCACCCCAAGCGTCCTCAGGGTTGCTTCCACCACAGGTTCTTGGATCTGCTTTGATAAAGGAAAGCAACTCAAAATGGGTTAACAAGCTTACTTTAATCAGTCAGACATATATCATTTACCTTGTTCAGGGGAAAAAGGTCAGCACCCCGAACTTCAGAATACACAGACAGAATTATCGAGTCAGAGAAACAGATCAAGTAGACAGATTTCCAAACTGTCCAACTATTACATCCATACCCAATCAACATCTGGGTTTTTCAAAGGGGGGGGGGGGGCCTGGACAGCGGCTTCCCAGAATACAGATGAAATCACAGAACACTTCTCAAAGTGAGCTTGACCCACTGGCCAATCAAAAAGTATCTACTGAAAAACAAGCCTCCTTCCCCAGGCTTCAGGTGCACTTTAGCCTAGGGGCAGGGAAGATCTTCCAAATTTGCATTCCCATAACAGCCCAGTGCACAGAGGCAAGGGAATAGACTTTAAACCTAGTCTTCCTGCCTTCAAGGCCAGCTCTATCTACTATACTACACTGCCTCCCCAGAACATACCCAATGTGTCTCACTGTTAGAAAAATTAAAATTACAAATAACCCAAAGGATACGTGTTGGGAATAAGAAATTTGTGGAGTATAATACCAACAATGACATATGCAAAAAGTTGAGTAAAACACATACCCGAACAACAATGGAAAGGGAGAGAGGGAGAGGGATGAAGGGGGAGGGGAGGTGAAAAAGGAGAGGGAGACAGAGGGGGGGGGGGGGGGGGGGGGGGGAGAGGGGGAGAGAGAGAGAGAGAATATAATTAAAATGATAAGGAATAAGAAGTTTGGCACTGAAGATTTAAGAAGATGTACTTCCTTCCCTTGTTTGCCCAGGCCTAGTCCTTTGGGTATGAATTACTACATTTGGTTGACATGTTGGTTTTGACAAACTGCCTTTAAAAATATTTATTCCTTATTACAAGGAACAGATAAAGTATTAGGTAGGGGAGGGAATAGGAGAATTCAGAAATGATAAAATTAAAAACAATTTTTTTTCTTTTTTTGCCTTTTGGAGGGGAGAGGACAGGGCAACTGGGGTGAAGTGATTTGCCCAAGGTCACATGGCTAGTGTTTTTGTGTGTGTGTGTGTGTGTGTGTGTTAAGTATCTGAGGCCATATCTGAACTCAGATCCTCCTGACTCCAGGGCAGGTGCTCTATTCACTGCTCCACCTAGCAGCTCCTAAAAACAATTTTTTAAAAAATTTAAGACATGTTTAATTAGATCACTCATATAATAAGAACAGCTAAACAGTCTGAAGAGCATCCCCAAGATCCTAAAATAACAAGAAGGAAGGCGCTCACAACAATGGATATCCTAATGAAAATAAGGGGAGATGTACAAGATGAAGAGCTGTGGAGGGGTTATAAGCTATGAGGAAGAAGGGTGTAGTTCTCATGATATCTCCCCTCTGTTTATATGCCTACTAGATTGTAAGCCCCTTACAGGAAGGAACAATTTACAAACGGTTTTTGTATCCTTTAGGGCAACTCCCCTCAGTGCCTTGGGCCTAACAATCACTCATTATTTAATCAGTTAATTAAAATTTTCTCTTCTAGGTGAGCAGGGCTTTTATCATTTTGGATATCATCCGAATACCATTTGGGATTTGCAGCAGTGAACACAATGTAAGACACAGGTGAGTGCTTAGTAAATATGAATTGCTTAAATCTCTTTTCCTCTGTTGCCCTGGATAATTAGAAATTCTTTTTTGCATAGAACACATTTATAATTGTGCTTTGAGATTTTCCCCTCATGTCTTAAATTGTTTTATCTCTTGATTGACTGAAATAAAGCAACTGTCTTAATCTTTATCCACCTTAATTTCAATAGCTAGACCACACAAAACTCCACTTTTCAGGCAAGTAAAACTGAGAACCATTTGGTTTCTCTTTAAAAGACTGCCCTCTAGAGTCCATATTATGTACTAACACAATTATCCTTATCCAAAAGATTTTCTATCTTGCGTAGGTTACTTTCTTTACTATGAAATTTTTAAATGCACAAAATACACTTACATGAATCAACATTGTAAACCTTAAAGTGCTATAAAATGCTGTTATTATTATTAAATAAACACGGAATCTGCTTGCACATGTTTAAAGAACTTGGAATGAACAGAATAAAAATATTACTCTTGAAATATTGCAACTGATGATAATACTAAACCAGTTTAAAGAAAAAAACATTTTCAATTGAAGATAAATGAAAATACACCCAACAAATGTCATTTTAGGTTTGTATTAACTGTACTATATTATAAAATGTACTATCTTGTAATACAGAAAGAACAATGGCTTTGGATTCAGAGGTCCTGGGTTCAACTCCTGGCTCTGCCATGTACAGCCTCTATGACTTTCTGAAAGTCACTAAATCTCTCTGGACCTCAATTAGGTAAGATGAGGAAGCTATACTAGACAATTCTTAAGATCTCTTCTATCTCAAAATCAGTGATGTCAAACTCAAATAGAAACAGATGCCTGTGTGCCTAATATTGAATTAGAATACCACAAATTAACATGCTATATATTTGTTTATTCCATTAAACATTTTTCATTTACATTTTAATCTAGGTGTTTTGCCTATCATGCTCCCCCAGACTACAAGTTTGACCCTTCCGATTTCAGAGTCTAAATCCTGCAATCCTTTATAATCACCACCTCCAATACACACAATATTAACAAAAGAGATGGTCAACTTCCTCAAAAGGACAATATATTGAATATAAATATGAAGACAGGCTTAGTGCTACATCAAGACTGATTCAGGAAAATAGCTCATATCTTCACGGCACCACACAGCTTCCTGTTTTATCCTTTAACTAATACATCAGCCAGCCAGCCATTTATTAAGTATTTGTACTGTTTTTTTTTTTTTCAGAAGAGACGCAAAATGGCCTAACAGCACTGACAAAGGTAGAAGAGAAAAATATTGGATAGAAAACCTAAAGAACTTAGCTTCAGAAATAGGCTAAGAAATGAGTGAATGGGGCAAAGGGGAATGAGCCAGCTCAATTACAAAATTACAAAAAATTATCATTATAAGGCAAGTAGGGCAGTAGAGGAGAAAGAATACTACACTAAGAGAACATTTGGGCTCCAGGCCTGGCTCTTTAATCACTAGTTATGTTACCTTGAGCAAGTCATGGATTTCTCTGGACAATACATTCCTTCATCTATAAAATCAAAGGCCTTACTAGTTCCCTTCATGGTCTATGATTAGACTTATGGCCATATGAATCCAGAGTAATTATACAAGTAGGTAAGTTAATCATAGGGAGTCAATGGAGGAACATTCTACAAACACCAACTTGGGCAATTAACATGAGGACAATTTCCTAACAGTCAAAGCTATGCAACAATGAAATAATCTGCCTCAGGAGCTGGCGGGTTTCCCTTCATTAGAGGTCTTCCAGCACTGGGCCTACATGACCACTTGCATGGTACATTGTAGAGGAGAGTCTTATTTGGAGGCTGGTAGGCTCTGCAAAAGAGAGCATGCTAGACCTGGAGTCAAGAAGAGAGAGTTCAAATCCAGGGTGTGTGACCCTTGGGGATGTCATTTAACCTCTGTCTGCCTCAGTTTCCTGAAATATAAAATTTGGGGGAAAATAGCACATATCTCCCAAGGTTGTAAAGATTTGACAAGCATCTCATATGCAAGATACAAAAGGAAAAACCTGTCAGACTAAGAACCACTCCCCAATGTATATATGCAAAAGACATGAACAGAAAGTTCTCTAAAAACTGCAAACTCATAACAATACTAAATTGCTCCAAATCAGTAAGAAGAAAAATGTAAATCAAACAACTGAGGTTTCACCTCACATCAGTAAAATAAACTTAAGATACTTAAAAGGTTACTAACTAGGAAGAGAGTTTTAAGGTAACTACACCAGTCCTGGAGTCAGGAAGATAAGAGTTCAAATGTAGTCTCAGACACTTACTAGCTGTGTGATTCTGGGCAAGTCACTTAACCGTTTGCCCCAGTTACCTCATCTGTAAAATGAGTTGGAGAAGGAAATGGCAAAACCACTCCAGTATCTTTGCCAAGAAAATTACAAATAGGGTCACCATGAGTCTGACACGACTGAAACAGCTGAACAACAAAAAAAAAGGAGAGCAGACTATCAGCTGAAGTGATCAGGAAAGGCATCTTGTAGCAGGTGGTACTGGACCAAAGGCTTGAAGGACATAAGGTTTTCTCTGAGGCAGAGGTGAGGAGAGAGTGCATTCCAGGGCTGCCAGTAGAAAGGCAAAGTAAGAGGAGATCAAGTGCTAAGGTTAAGAAATGGGGGTGGGGTGGAGTCAGTTTGACTGGATCACATTGTGCAGAAAGAAACGTACAATGCAGTTACAGCAAGAAGATGGGACCAGGTTGGGAAAGGCTTCAAAAACTAAATAAAAGTGTTTCTTTTTGTCTAATTTGCATGGTGGTTACGGAAAAGCTAAACAAATTGTGGTAGATGAATGTAATGGAATGTTATATACTGTGATGAATGAAAAAAAATTGAGCTCATTCTATGCCAGGTACTGTGCTAAACACTGGGAATAAAAATACAAGGAAAGACAGTCCTGGACCTCAGAGAGTTTATGTTCTAATGGGAAAAGACAACACATGAAAGGGAACCAGATGGGGAAAGTTCATGTGGCACAATGAGGAAAAGGCAGGGAAGGGCTATGTTGGAAGAAAAGGAGAAAAGGCGCCCAGTCAGAGTTCATGTGGTAGGGGATGAGGAGGATGGTCAGAGTGTAAGCAGCAAAGTTAGGAAATGGTGAGGATATGTCGTCTTTCCCCAAGGGATAATAAATATGAAGACTCTGGAAAAATATGGAAGACATATATGATGATACAGTGAGGAAAGCAGAACCAGAAGGACACATACAATGACTTTAGCAAAGTAAATGAAGACAACAATACAAGTCATCAAAACCTGGGTCAAATACAGAGGACAATGATGGCTCCAAATGGTTTTGTTGTTTAGTCCTGTCCAAGTTTTCATGACCTCATGGACCATAGCATGGCAGGCCCTTCTACTCTCTGCTATCTCTCTAAGTCTGTCCAAGTTCATGTTCATTGTTTCCATGACACTATCTGTCCATCTCACACTCTGTCATCCCCTTCTCCTTCTGCATTCAAACTTTCCCAACATCAGGGTCTTTTTCAGTGAGGTCTGTCTGTCTTCTCATCATGTGGCCAAAGTATTTAAACTTCAGTATTTGGCCTTCCAGTGAATGGCCTGAAATATTTTTTTAAGTACTAACTGATCTGATCTCCTTGATGTCCAAGGTGCTCACAAAAATATTCTCCACCACCACAATTTGAAAGCATTAATTCTGCTGCACTTAACTTTCCTCATGGTCCAACTCTCATAACCATGCATTGCTATGGAAAAAACCACAGCTTTAACTTCAAACTCCTTCCTTTCTGTTAAAAAATAGTAAACTGGGGGGCAGAGCCAAGATGGTGGCATAGAAGCAGGAAAACTCCCTGCACTCCCCCCATAACCACCTCAAATACCTATAAAAAATTACTCTAAACAAACTTTAGGACTACAGAACCCACAAAGTGACAGAGAGAAACAAATTTCTCACTGAAGACAGCCCAGCAGGTGGACAGGAAGGGTTCATCGCAGCCTTTTGGGAGCAGAGCCCCGCCCCAAGTGAGCCCATGGTTTTAGCCTCAGGGTAGCCCTGACCAGTCACAGCTGGAGGGACTTTGGGGGAGTAGGTCACCAGTAGCTGTGACAGTTTCCAGAATTATCAACTCATAAATGCCAAATGCAAAGTGAGAGGTCAGCATAGACTTTGGGAACAGGGAGTCCAGAGGCCCGGCCTCTGCCCCCCAAGTGAGAAGTGGCTGAGGTATGAAAGCCGCTGTGGCATGGCTACTTCAGAGCTCCTGGTCCACAGATTGTAGAGGGACCAAGTGACCACTCTGAGGGGTAATGGCTCTTGC
Source organism: Petaurus breviceps papuanus (assembly GCF_028583685.1). Lineage (NCBI taxonomy): Eukaryota > Metazoa > Chordata > Mammalia > Diprotodontia > Petauridae > Petaurus > Petaurus breviceps. Next base: position 14,672,895 of record NW_027186645.1, on the reverse strand, counting down.
TTTAACCTGCTTGGTTGGATCTGGATTGCTGTCTAGGGTAGAGGTCCTGGGGTGTGTGACCAGTGAGCCAGAGTGTGTGAAGGCTTCAGAGAGGGCAGCCAACTAATAGCTTCCGCAGCTGAGAAAACCCCAGCAATTTGGGACAAAGCTCTCCTCTCTGGAAGCAGAGTTCTACTATGGCAAAAAACTCAAGAGTCAAATAATTGAGTGGCAACATGAGCAAGCAAAGGAAGAAAAGCAATCACAGAAATCCAACTTTGGATTCCTTTAGGGGGGAACAAAAAGGATCAAAGCATGGAACAGCAGGAAGAAAATGAAGTCAGAACTCTGGCACAAAAAGCTTCCAAGAAAAATATGAATTGATTACAGGCTATAAAGGAGCTTAAGAAGGATTTTTAAAACCAAATAAGAGAAGTTTGGAGGAAAAATTGGAAAGAGAAATGAGAATGATGCAAGAAAATCATGAAAAGAGAGTCAACAATCTGACTGAAGAAAATAACACCTTAAAAAATAGACTAACTCAAATGGCAAAAGAGGCTCAAAAAGCCAATGAGAAGAATGCCTTAAAAAGCCAAATTTGCCTGATGGAAAAAGAATCTCAAAAGTTCACTGAAGAGAATAATTCCTTCAGAATTAGACTGGAGCAAATGGAAGCTAGTGACTTTATGAGAAATCAAGATACCATTAAACATATCCAAACAAATGAAAAAATAGAAGGCAATGTGAAATATCTCATGGGAAAAACCACTGACCTAGAAAATAGATCCAGGAGAGATAATTTAAAAATTATTGGACTACCTGAAAGCCATGATCAAAAAAAGAAACTAAAAATCATCCTTCAAGAAATTCTCAAGGAAAATTGTCCTGATGTTTTAGAACCAGAGGGCAAAACAGAGATTGAAAGAATCCACTGATCACCTCCTGAAAAAGATCCCAAAAAGAAAACTCCTAGGAATATTATAGCCAGGTTCCGGAGTTCCCAGATCAAGGAAAAAATACTGCAAACAGCCAAGAAGAAACAATTTGAATATTGTGGAAACACAATCAGGATAACCCAGGATCTGGCAGCTTCTATACTGAGGGATCAAAGGGCTTGGAATATGATATTCCAGAGGTCAAAGGAGCTGGGATTAAAATCAAGAATCACCTACCCAGAAAAACTGAGTATAATGTTTCAGGGGAAAATATGGTCATTGAATGGAATGGAGGACTTTCAAGCATTCTTGATGAAAAAACCAGAATTAAATAGAAAATTTGACATTCAAATACAAGAAGCAAGAGAAGCATGAGAAGGTAAACAGGGAAAAGAAATCATTAGGAACTTATCACAGTCAAACTATTTACATTCCTTCATGGAAAAACGATCATTGTAACTTATGATACTTTTATCAGTATGAGAATTGTTGAAGGGAATAGAAATGTATGTGTGTGTATACATACATATATATGTCTATATAGGAAAGTATATAGGCATATGAATACATATGTGATTGTGTGTACATATGTGTATGTACAGGTATACATAGACAGAAGCCACAGGACTAATTGAATAGGAAGGGATGATATCTAAAAAATAAAATTAATGGGTGAGAGAGGAATATATTGGGAGGAGAAAGGGAGAGATGGAATAGAATGAATTATCTCATATAGAAGAGGCAAGGGAAAACTGTTACAAGGGAGGGGAAGAACAGGAAGGCAAAAGGGAATGGGTCAACCTTATTCTCATTGAATTTAGCTTAGGGAGAGAATGATACACACTAAATAGGGTATCTCACCCTACAGGAGAGTAGGGGAGAAGGAGATGAGGGGGGATGATGAAGGGGAGGGAAGTTTGGGGGGCAGGGAAGTTAGAAGCACACAATTTTGAAAAGGGACAGGGTCAAAGAGAATAGAACACGTGGGGGGCGGGATAGGATTGGAGGGAAATATAGTCACTCTTTTACAATATATCTACTATGGAAATGTTTTATGTAGCTACACGTGTACAACCTATATTGAACTGCTTATCTTCCCAGTAAGGGTGGGTGATGAGGGAAGAAGGGAAAGAATATGGAATTTAAAGTTTTAAAATCAAATGTTTAAAAAACATATATTTGCTATTATTATTATTTTTACATGCAACTGGGAAATAAGATATACAGGCACTGGGGTACAGAGATCCATCTTACCCTACTGGAAAGTCGGAGGTGAGATGGGGTAGGATATAGGAGAGAACAGATTGGGGGAGGGGTTATACAGTGGGATTGCTGTTTTGGGGTGGTGGGTAGGGGAAAGATTTGTAACTCAAAATCTTGTGGAAATGAATGGTGTAAACTAAAAATAAACATAAAATTTAATTAAAAGAAAAATATAAAAAATAAAAAATAGTAAACTACCAAAAAAAAGTTACACATACTCTTGATTGGAATCACCATGTGAGGCAGTTTCATTTAAATGTATATGTACACACATATGCATATATATGCACACACCTGTGTGCATATATGTACATGTACATGTAGGTGGTATGAGATGGAATCATTACAAGTGAATGATGTGTCAATGTGCATCACTTAAAAAAGAGAATAAACCTAATACAAAGCAGACACTGTTTTAGACACAAAAGAAAAGAGTCACTACTCAACCACAAAAGAGTTAACCCACTGAAATAAATTGTGAACTTTACCTAGTGTTTTCAAAAAATTTCAAGCAAAGAAATCAGATGAAGGTGATTCAAATTAACTGACTCCTATGCTGCCAACAATCCTGAGATCACTAAGTAACCCGGTTTTCTTTAATCTCTTCCAGGCCACTTTACACAACCTAATTTCTAAACAAATAAGAAACATCCTGTGCAACCGTGAAAGTAAGGAATATCACTCTGTGAAGCCAACTAACTGTAGAATTCTCACAGCAGGGGCATCTAGGTGGCACAGTGAATAGAGCACCAGCCCTGGAGTCAGGAGGACTTGGGTTTAAATCTAGCCTCAGACACTTGACACATTTACTAGCCGTGTGACTTTGGGCAAGTCATTTAACCCCAATTGCCCTCCAAAAAGCAAAAAAAAAAAAAAAGAGAGAGAAAGAATTCTCACAGCAGCAGCACATTTCTAATAATTATCATATATTATTGTTTATTATATATTGAAAATAATCATTTTCAAAATTAAAAACAAAAGACTATTAGCAAATGAATGCAGCACACTAAAAAGAAACTGCCTTCATGACTAACTGTTTTCATTCACTCTCTTTACATATATTTGCAATAGCTAAAATAAAAAACTGGGATATTAATAAAATTTAACAAAGGCCTCTGTAAATTTTCCCTCAAATATGAAGTGGTAATAAAACCAAGGACAGTAAAAATTACAGGAAAAAAAAAGTTTTGCTTTGGACTCTTGTAAAATTGTAAAAATTCCAGTATTTCTATGCATTGTTTAGGTATGTCAATTACTACATGTAAATATCACTTATGATATTTAACCTACCACAGCAATAAAAAAAATCTTTGTGTTCTTTTATACCACCTGGCCAATTAAGATTCAGAGTTACAATCTATATAAGGTCTACTAGTAATAATTTGTTTATCCTATTTCTTGAAAGTATTTCATGTCTCTTCTCCATTGTATTCATAATCCCAGAACATTCTTACCTTTAAAGAAGCCCAGGTTCTTTAACTACTTTACATTTTGAGAGAAAAAAAGAACAAATGAGTAAAAAAAAAACTATCCTTTTAAAAAATATCATTCAATTGAAACTGCTCTCTCCAAGGTCATTGATTCTCTCTTTGAAAATAGATTTTTACAGATAGCTTCTCCCTGTATCCTTCAGTTACAATTAAGTATTTGTAAATGAAAAAGGGGAAAAGAAAAAAAAATTCAGTAAAACTGATTAACACATCAAAAAAATCTGATGTAATATGCAACGTTCCATACTCCATGCAAAGGAGCAGGTGAAGTGTCTCTACATATCTTCCTAGGGGCCAAACTTGTTCTTCATAATTTGTTGACACTGTAATAATATCATATGTTATCTTTCTTTGTAAATCTGCTTACTTTGTATTAGTTCATTTAAGTTTTTTCATGCTTTTATGCAGTCATCATATTTTTAATTTCTCACAACACAGTAATATTCCATTACATTCATGTACCACAATTTGTTTAGTCATTCCTCCAAATGATAGGCAGGTAGTTTGTTTCTAGTCCTTTGCTATCCCTTAAAAAAGTGCTGTAAATATTTTAATGTACATGTAACTTTTCTTTTTGTCAATGACTTCCTTGGCATATGTGCCAACAAGAGGAGTCTCTGGGTCAGAGGGCATTTTGGTCACTTTATTTGCATAATTCCAAGTGTCTTTCCAGAACAGTCATACCAATTCACAGTTTCATCAATAACGCATTAATGTGTCTGTTTTTCCACAGCCCCTCTAACATTGAATATTTCTGTCATTTGTCATCTTTGCCAATTTTCTGGGCATTTTGATTTGCATTCCCTTATTGTTTTGGAGCATTCTTTAATATGATTGTTAATAGTTTCCAGTTCTTTCTCTGAGAACTGTTTGTTCCTATCCTTTGACCACTTGTCTACTGGTCAATAACTTCTGGACATATATCTCTCTTACAGCTCTTACATACCTTAGAAACCAAACCTTATGAGAGATATTACACTCAAACCTTTTTCTCAGTCAACAACTTCCCTTTCTCTCCTAGACACATTAATTTTGTATGTACAAAAGCTTTTCAATTTCATGTAACCAAAGTAATTGATTTTATCTTTTGTTATTGCTTCTATCCCTTGTTGAGTTAAGAATTAATTCCCTACTCAGAGCTGAAAACGTATACTACCTATTTCTCTGTTTTTTTATTTTTATTAATATTAATATTCAATTCATCTATTTTTAATTTATTGTAGAATGTAGTGTAAGGTATTGGTCTTCTATGCTGAATTTGTGCCATAGCACTTTTCTAGTTTTCCAACATTCTTCTCAGAGTTTTTTCCTAGGTAATTCATAGTTTGGGCTTTATCAAACACAAAGTTACTAAGTTCCATTATTTCTCATTCTACTTTTTCTAATGTGTTTCACTGACCTACTTTCTTATTAAAAAAAATTTTTTTAAATGTTTTGCTACTTTTTAATATTGTTTGAGGAACAAAAGTGCTATTCTCCCTTCACTCCTTCCTTTTTAAATTATTTCCCCTGACATTCTAGATTATAATTAATTTTGTTTTATCTACTAAACAACTCTTTCCCTCCATGCTTTCTGTTCCCCACCCTCTGCTACCCTCCTCCAATCTGTCATCTCTTTCCCAAGTTCTCCTCCTCTTCCTCCCCCCTTTCCAATCTTCTTATACTTTATGCTTCCTTCTACAGACTCTCGGATCCAGTGACACGGACACTATTCCTTGCTGTTTCCTGAGCAAGACAAGACACTCCATCTCCTGATTCTAGTTATCCCTTGTTCCCAGAATGCTTTTTTCCCCTCTTCATCCTGCTGGTTTTCCCAACTTCCTTCAAGCCTCGGCTAAAATGCCCCTCCTGTAAGAAGCTTTTCCCAGTTCTTCTTAATGCTATTACCTGAGATTAAATAAACAGGAGAATTTATCCTGCATAGATCTTGTTTATACGTAGCTCTTTGCATGTCATCTTCCCTATTATATCAGTTCCTTGGCAGCAGAAATGGTTTTTGCCTTTCTTTGCATTCCCAAGGCTTAGCATAGGTGCTTTATCATCTGTAGGCGACTGGACATTTTCTTATTCTTTCATTTGATTATCTAATTCTTCACACACACACACACACACACACACACACACACGGTTAATTCAAAATCTTTCCTCCTGTCCTGCTCTGCAATTTATTTTTTGGTTATTTTTTTTCTTTCCTTTTTTCTTGCACACTTTTCGAAGAAGGATTTCTTTACCTTGTTCTCTTCAATGATTTTATTCCATGTCTATTCTGAACTTCTGTTTTTTGATTCACGAATTATATATTTATTCTTCCTTCAATTTCTTTGTGTTCCTCATGGAATTAAAGTTTCTTAAGTACTAAGCTTGAGTTTCCTCTTCTAACCAATTTCCATTTAGACCATAACCCATCTTTCTTTTTCCCACTGTGACTCACTCTTAAAAATACCAATTCACGAAGGAAATAATGAAGAATGAATGTCTGAAAGCCAAGCAGTCTAATTCAACCCCTGCCCTCCCTATGATCATTCTCTTTCCCACTAGTTAAGTGATCTCCTCTACTGGTTTATCTTGGGTGCTGGTTACACCTAGTAATTCCAATTTCACTTCTCCTGAGTCAGCATCTTGTTCATGGAAGTATATCCCTCTCGTTGAGGAAGTATCTTGCTTGTACACCAACAATCTTTCAATTGATGATTTATTTCCTGTCTCTAAAAATTCTGGTTATTTTTCTTGTATTATTTTGTACATTATGGTGTTCAGGTTCTTGGATGTCATACTCTTCAGGAAGGCCTATGATCCTTAAATTGTCTCTGTGCATCCTGTCTTCAAGATAAATGGCCTTTGCTTACATAGAAGTTATGTGTTCTTTCAGTTTTATTGCCTTTTGCTTCTCTTTTTCCAGACTGCCCTTCAGACTTCAGTATATTTGTATTCCAATTCTGCTGTTCTTTTTCTTTTCTTAAATAGACTTGCCACTGTGGATTCAAGTTTCACTAACCTGTTAATTATTTCTGTGAACACAGTTGATGAATTCCACCATTTCTTCCCTTCTAGCTTCCTCTCATTTCTGATTCCTCTCTTGAACCTTCTAGAGTATCTTGCTGTTAAGATCTATACTCAATTGGGATTCCACAGGATTCCCTTTCATCAGTAATTGGTTCAATTAACTTTGTCTTGTAATATTTATTTAGAGAAGATTACAATCTTATATATTTTATATTTTATAACTCATGCTTTCTTCTAATTTAGTAACCTCTCTGTTGATTTATATGTTTGCTCTAGGTTTATTGGAGAACTATCTTCATCTTAAAATCTTTGATAGTTATAGAAGTTTTTTTCCTGCTTTATATTCCTCTATCATTCAACTTCTCACTCCTCATGGGAATATTCTTGGAGGCTGAACTTCAATAATGTCTCAGCCTCCTCCAAGATTAGCAAATTTACTTTCCTCTAGCCTCGGTCCCTGCCTCCAAGTACCCGAGGGGATAAGACTGGTCCTAATTATATTTCAGTTCCATTTCCTTCCTTCTTCTGCCCTATTCTATCCATTATTTAGTTCTCTGGTTAGGCTGAATTAGTGTCTGCTGCTTTTTACAGGACTGGGAGTAGATGTGTTTCAGCCAGAGATCCAAAGTGGAGTACCCTAACCTAGAAGTCACCCAAGGCAAAAGGAAGTCTGAGTTCCCTTTACCCCCATACTACCTCATATGACCAGGCAGAGTCAATGTCCAGTGCTTTCTGCAAAGGAGTGAAAGAATGGCTGTAGAATCTCGGTAGCAAGGTGGAAATCCCTAAATGGGGCCCAAAGAACAAATGGCATGTACCTCGACAGAGCATGGAAGCTGGTGGGGGAGGATTGTGGAGTCTGCACTTAAGGATAAGGATTAGCTGTTGGGCTTCTTTCTTTCTTATCCTGTGAATTCAACCATAACTGTTCTAATATCTTGTATATAATTTCTGTTTGGGAGGTTTTTTGACAGTTGTTAGAACTGGAGAAAATATTTGGTTCTCCATCTTGTGGGTCAGGTGACTTGGAAGAGTCTCTGAACTATTAAATACAATGGCTTTTTATTGATCCTTCTTGACCTCTCTATAACACTTAACACACTTTATACTCCTCCTCCTCCATTCTCTCCTTTCTTGGTTTTCCAGACACCACTGTCTCCTGTATCTCCTCTTACATATCTAAATGCATTTTCTCATTTGTAGGATTATCTTCACTGTCCTCTCAAGGCAAATTCCAAACAAGATGGCACACAAATAGCCAAATCCCCTAAACCCTACTCCAGGAAGAAGAAAAAAAATCAGAACAAATATCATGAAATCCAATGAGAAACTATAGCAACTGACTGCTTCAAACCCACAACTATACAAGAAATCATCCATCAATTCACAGAAAAGAGAAAATGGAGCTGCCAGCAAGGCCAACACCAATACAAACAAGTAAGTCTCCCAGAATGAGTAACAGTAGGCAAGGGCCTATAGGGCTTTCTGTACAGAGTCAGTAAAAGTGAATAGCTTCACCAAAAAAGTCACAGGGTGGTTGCCCTTGGAAGCCCCATAGGGCAACAGCAACCTCTTAAAGGGTAGATCAGATCATAATACCTCAGGGATCTGAAGGTCCCTAAACACAACATCCTGAGACACCATAAAAAGCCCTGAATATCTATCACTTTTAACTTCAAAGACTGTGGAGTGGGCCCTAAATCTGGGAGATGTTGGGCCCAGGAGGCTAGGTGACCCAGGACCAGATACTGACTACCCCACAGGTAACCGTCTCATTCAAAATCATGCAGGAGATGGAATCTATTCAGAAACTAAAACTGGAAAAATGATTAAACCAAATAAAACACTGGCAAGTACCAAATATTATTGCAAATCTAGAGATCTTAAAAAAAAAAAAGAGGGAGTAACTCCATAAGGTAAGGTGATAGAAATTAAGAGGGAGAGAGTTCCATGCAGGAAAACTTTGAAAGTTATAATGTTTTATTGTTTTTGTTTTATTATGTTTAAAAAGAAAAGCAAGCTGAACATAATAGATTCACAGTTTCACTTACAATTCACTTTTTATTTTCTCTAAGTAAATGGAAATGCCCATTTTAATTGGTATTTTGGTTAAGGATTAAAAAAAAAAAAGACTTTAAACCAAAAAAAAAAAAAAGGAACATCCTATTAAAAAATAAAAGCAGACATTCCCAATATTTGAAATTTAAAGCACAAATTTTAAAAATTATTGTAATTTCTCCTAATATACATATGCACAGAATTTGGGGAAATTTTAGTCCAACCTATACAATTTCTTTTTTATTCACAAAAAAAGCAAATACAATTTGACAATGTCTAAACAGGCAGATTCAAAAATGTCTCCAACACTTACCAGTTGAGTGACCACAATTAAGTCACTTAACTTCAGACTCTTCCTCTGGCTACCTTGTATACGGGCAACCACACTGGCAAACCCAGGATGCCAGGATGCCCTAGCACAGGTTCTTAGATCTGCTTTACTAGGAAAGATAGCTGTTTAAGGAGTCAACAATCTTTTTAAATTATATTCACTAGTTCAGGGGAAAAAGTCAGCACCCTGAACTTCAGAGAAAATATAAACAGAGAAATAAATACCAACAGACAGGGCTCTGACTGCCTGAATCAACTATATACTTTACATATACCCCTGGATTGAAAGAGCCTTTATAGCCAAGAGTCGAGGAGTTCTGAACATATGGCCACTCAGAATCTTGACCAGGAAACCACAAGATCCTTCTCATAACTAAGACTCCAAGGCAAAATGGGATCTCAGAGTATATATATACTCCTCAGAGCCGAAAGGCATCACAACCCTCCTGACTCAGTGCCTAATAAGAAATTAACAAAAGGTTGTGAAAGCCTTCCTATAAGCAAGCCCCTCCTAAGCAAGCTTCCCTTAATGGGCTCCATGTGTGGTCTACTAATGGGCTGGGAAGATCTTAAATCCCATTAACATTACATACCGCTACTACACAACTCACAGGACTGAAGTGAGGGTCAAATAAGATATATTTGACATATATACATATTATACATATACAGTCTTTTGCAAATCTTAAAACACTATAAATGTAAGCTATCATTACTATCATCTGCTTGTTAAGACCTAAAAAATTAACGTTTCATTCCAGCACTGCTGTGTTCAACTAGTGTTAAGAATACAAGTGAGCAACTGTCATTTTAGGTTTGAGAACTGTTCCATAAAATCCCACAAAAATCCAAACCATTTTATTCAAGAGTAGGCCCACACTCACTGTGTTACCAAAAGAGTAGCTCAGTTGGTGTTTAGTTTGACAAGTATGCCCAAGGAAACCAAGAGGGAAACAAAAGTCTGCCCTGAGAATTACCCATCACTACCCTAAATATTATTGACAAGAGTTCCTCAAACAAATCTCTCACTATAGGCACAAAGGTGATTTTTTTTTAATGCAGCACTTATTACCGAATACCAACATGCTGACTATTTGTCTGAAGTTGAAATACCAGTCTAGCCAAGTACAGAAAAACTCTTCTGGAGAGCATCGGAGAATTAATTTTTTTTTTTTTGCTTCAGCAACTCTCAAAGACCACCTATGAAAGGATTGTAATCTTCGTCAGTGAAAGAAAACCTACACTTGAGGAAACAGGAAACCCTTAAAGTAATAAGCAAGTATAGATTTTACATTCATCCCTATAATTAAATAATACTTTGCATCTTTTCTATTGCACTTCTACATTATGTCATTATAATTCCTTTCATAGTCTTTATCTTCCCTACTGCAAGGTCAACACCAAGAGTGTAAAGACCATAATCTCATAATCTTCATAGTATTTGGTTCTTCCACTGGGTCCACATTAAAAAAAAAAAAAGCCGTGCCATCCAGCAGGGAGAATGGGAAGCAGTTAAGGTTGGGAGCAATTGTGGAGATCCCACTCCTCCCCAAATCCAAGGGTCACACTCCAAAATTTTTTTTCTCAGTTCCTTCTACTAGTTACAGAGCTTCACAACAATACCCTCTCAATCAAATTATCAAGTTAACAAACATGTATTAACTACCTACTAAGTGCCAAGGGCTGTGCAACACAAGGCATTCAAAGAAAAGCAAAAGCAGTTCCTGCACTCAAGCAGCTCACAATCCAAATGGTCAAAAGAAAATCAAAGGTTACAAAAGTGAACACCTGATGGAAAAGTGGTCACCAGTCCTCAAAAAAAAGAAATACAAACTCTTATCCATATGAAAGACTGCTCCCAATCACTAGTAATAAGAGTGACACCAACCAAAACAACTAAAGTTTCATCACACACCCAATAATACAGGCAATATGTGGAAAAAAAATCAGTACTGAAGGGAATGCAGAAAGATAGATATAGAAATACAACCCTAGTCAACCTGCAAATTCTTCATTTCAGAAAGCAATTTGGAGTTAGGCTTTTTAAAAACTGACTAATGTGTCCATATCTTTTAACCCAATTATCCCACTGCTGAATGTAAGGTAAACTGTCCTGTTAAAAGTCCTTTTCACATGGAGCAATTTAGGGATGAAAAGAGTAAAAAAAAATTTTATATAAAGGGCAAGGTTTATAACAACGGGTAAAGGATTTAATATACTGCCACTGTTTTTGATTCCTAAAGGCAGTAAGAAAGTACTTTTTAAAAAAAAAATACTTGTAAAATGTGCATGAAGAAATAGTTTTCAGTTAGGATTTGAGCAGTTTTACAGAAAATGAATTGTAGAGTCAATATAAAGCCTCAAAACACCTGGTGACAATGTAGAATGATGAATCAATTGTCAGTATTTTGCTGTTTTAAAGATGCAGAGAAAAAAAATTTATTTAATAAAAACTACAGAAATTTGAACATAAAGAAATAATTTCAAGAAGATTAATGGAGAGATTGGAGGCATTTGAAGACTTCAGACCTGCATAGGCTTATGGTGGCTTAGATTATCTGTATATAACTTTTATGATTAAAGAGAGTAAAACTAAAGAAATGTCATAAACATTTAGAGATTGAGGTATGATTATAAAAGTGACAGGGTATGGGATCTGAATCCCCCCTTGAACTTTCCCACAAACTTCAGGAACCCAGCTGTTGATCCCCGATCCCTGGAGTTCAACTGAGGCATCAGGCTCATCCCAGTATAATCCTTTCAACTGTCCTTTCATTGTGGACCCCAACCCAGGCTAACCCTTCATGCTCTATTACCTCAGACCCAGTCCCTAAATTTTCCCCACATTTCAGTAACCCAGATCACTGGTGCCTCTGCCCCAGCCAACCTGGATTACTTAGTTTACTTGATACTCCTTAATCCCATTCAAATCTTCCCACAGTCTTTTTCCCTATAAAAATGTCAATCTTGTCCCTATATACACAGACTCACTAGGAGTCTGGCTGGCTAGAATTGGCATCAAAAATAAACTTGCTACTTGGACAGGAAGGTTTGAGTGGTAGAATTCTTTCAAGGTAGACCCACCCTGTATCCTTTAATTTTGGGGTTCCCAGCACCCCTAGGCCTCAACAAAAGAATTATATGTTTGATAGGGATAATCTGTGGGTTACAGAGGAAGAAATCTGCTATCTACTTTGTACTTTTCTTAGAAAAAAACTGTGATGTGCTGTTGACATTTTTAATTAGAAATTTACAATACAGCTTTAAAGAAAATGACAGGTACAGGCTCTGGAAACCCCATTGAACTCTCCTTGAATTTCCCCACTTGATCTGGCATTCACCAGAGGCTATAATCTTCACAACTAGTCTTTCATAATCACTATGCCCAATTCTCTGTTACCCCTAACCTAGCCTAGGCCTCCAAAGTCTCACCTCCAGATCGCCTTCTGCTACTTCCCACCCTTGATCCCTATCTAAACATCCTTCTCTTGGTTCTAGGTCTCTGACCTCTAGTTATCCCAGATTACTGGTCACTCCCATCAAGATCCCCCCTAGACCCCTCCTCAAATTACCCCAGACTACTTGGCCAACCCTAGATTATATAAAATCGCTCTTGCTTCTATGAAAGTTCTCAGATTCAATCTGTCCCACTTGCATTAGTAAAACAAATGCTCAGATTCCTTAAGAGTCTAGTCAATGCTGAGATTCCTTAAGATTCTGGCCAATAGATCCAATCTTTAATAAGCCTTGTTTTTCTTTGGCTGAAAGAAGGTTTGGGTATAATTCATTCGGGTAGGACCCCTGAGTCAGTATTTCAGGGTCCCAGCATCCCTAAACTTCAACAAAAAGACCATGATTAGTTAAATTTAGGCATAAATTATTTGACATGATCAGTTTAGAAGAATTTTTCCCCCCAGTACATATTTGTGTTGCATAAATGTAGTCTTTTTCTGTTCAGATAATGAAGCTTTTGGGAGAGTGAATTTTTCAGAATTAACTTCAGATTATATAACCTTACTATTTAATAGATGAAACACAAATAGAGTTATGGCAAATTGAGAGAAATTTTGGGGTGGTCCAGACCTATGATTTCAGTGATGCAGGGTATTACTGGCAAGCAAACTGCCTTTACCAATACAGATCCACAGATGTTCTGCAACTTACAGAGAGTTTACTGGGAGCAGTAAGAGGTTAAATGACTTATATATAGTGCTAGTATTGTGTATCAGAGGCTAAACTTGAACCCAGGTTTTCTTCCCTGCAATATTAACTCCATTCACTATACCATGTTGCCTCTCATTGAGATACTAGGAACTTCTAAATACTTAACTATTTCTCTATTTTTTTTTCCTAAACTGAAAACTGAATTTCCATTTTTATTTGGTTAAAAGTTAGAGAATGCAATAAAAACTAGTACAAAATATAGCTGAAGATTGCAAGAAAGTCATTTTTGACTTGATATTAATTTTTTGAAAGATAAACTTCTGTGTCTCAGGATAAGTGCAGACATGAATCTCATTTGTTCTTGAGTCTGCATTATTTTGGAGGATTAGTTGAAGTAACTAGGCATATTTAGCCTGGAGAAGAGAAGCCTGAGGAATAGGGAGGGGTGTTGAATAGGATAGCTGTCTTCAAGTATTTGAAGTGATTAGACTTGTTCTGTTTGGGCCCACGGGGCAGAACAAGTAGCAGTGGTTAGAAGTTGCCAAAAAGCAGCAAATTTAAGCTTGACATCAGAAAAACTTGCTCATGATCAGAGCCTTCCCAAAGTTGAAAGGACTGCCTTAGAGAGTTGTTGGGACCCCCTCCTATGAGATCTTTAAGCCTAGAACAGATGATTAGCTGTTGTTTTCAGCTTTTCTGAATTCTTCATATTTGACAGTGCATGTGCCTGTGTGTTAAAGATGTGTACTCCATTCATGTCCCCAGTTACATTAATGTCTTCCAGTTTGTTTGGGGGCTAAACTTTAGTCATTACCCAGTGTATGGGCATCTACTTAATTTCTAGTTCTTTGATGCCTCAGAAATGCTATTTTTTTTTTTTGCTCTTTCTTTGTACCTCTAGCTGGCCCTTAGCTCAGTCCCTGACACAATATTAGCACTTAATAAATCCTTATTGACTGACCTGTAGGCTATAGATAGACCTAAAGCATTTGGCTGTGGATGGTGGTCACCAGCCCTAAAATGTCACCACAGTGACTGAGGAACACACTATCCCACCAAAGCTCTCAGTATTTGTGATGAAGACTGGGTGTACCCCAATAGAAACCTGTCAGGAAAACAACTGCAGAAGAAAATCCGTGTGCTTAGGGTAGTTTACAACTCCAGACTGTAGACTTTTGATGTCATCATTGGTTGATTCAGGAACATCTGTAATACACGTAACTGTTCTTGCTACTCCTCAGATGGGCAGATCCTTTTTTCTGGAACATAGTATTTACAAGCTCATTCAATTTACAATCACTATTAAAATGGTATTTACAAATCTCTTATGTGAATATAAAATACATTTAAATCAGAAAACTGTAAGTAAAGCTCTTCAAACCAGCTCTCTCTGGGATGTATGGAGGAGCTCAGTCATTTCTTTACTCACCCGGATATTGTATTGTCCAATCAGAATAAAGCTCACATCAGCCTAGCTCAGGCTGACCTGTAAAGCTTAGCAAACAAACCTAGCCTAGGTACAGGCCAGTCATTCCACCAACTGCCAACTTCTTGCTACCCAAAAGGCAAGCAGGCCAGTTTAGCTGAAGCAGTGGGACAAAAGACTGCATGTGCACTACAAGTCAAACCACTACTACCACCATCACCATCACCACCACCACCCCTGATCCAGATGAACCCTGAAGCCAAGCGTCTTGGGGAGAGCAGCATAGCTGCAACCAGACTGGCATACCCAGGATGGCTGCTAGCACAGGTTCTTCAATCTGCTTTACAAAGAAAAGACAGCTGTTTAAGGGGCCAGCCATCTTTTATAATCACATCTACTAGTAGTTCAGAGGAAAAATCAGCACCCTGAACTCCAGAGAAACTACAAATAGGGAAATAAACACCAACAAACAGGGCTCTGAGTGCCTGAATCAACTATCCACTTTACATTCATCCCTAGATTAAAAGAGCCTTTATAGCTGAGCAGTTGGGGAGCTCTGCCCATTTGGCCACTCAGAATCTTGACCAGGGAATCAATCACAAGATCCTTCTCATAAGCAAGCCTCCAAGGCAAAATACCAAGTCTCAGAGTATATATACACTTCTTAGAGCCTGAAGGCATCACAACCCTCCTGACTCAGTGCCTAATTAGAATTTAACAAAAGGTATGAAACCCTTCTTAGAAGCAAGCCTCCCTAAACAGGCTCCATCTGAGGCCTATTAATGGACTATTAAGATCTTAAGTCCCATTAACATTACAAGCAGCCATATTGTAAATTTCTATTTAATAAAAAATGTCAATAAAATACATCAGTTTTTTTTCCAAGAAAAGTACAAAGTGGATAACAAATTTCTTCCTTTGTAACCTACAGTATTTACCAACATATACTTTTGGGAAAGGTCAAATCACAGTTGAATTCAAATCACTGAATTGTAAAGCATTCCAATCTACCTTCATTAAAAATTATACTTATCAAATAAAAATAAAAGATAAATTTGGAAGGAAAGAAATGTTTGAGAGAACTCTGCAAAAAACTGCAGAAAGAATAATCCGTAGAATTTTTAAGTAATCTATTTTAACAGGGTAATAAAGTGAAATGTCATTATCCTGGACAAAAGATCATAAAATTACAAGTCTCATAAAAATCTAGATAAAACTACTCACTATAATAAAAAGTTTATTACAATTTTTAAAACTGCTTCAGTTTACATTTTAATTGCCTTGTTCAAAGCAGAGGTATTCCTACAGTACTTAAAAGCTATTCGAAAGTAAAAGCAAATGATCCTAGTCCATTCCATAAGCCACAGAGATTTCCTTAATGTTTTGGGTTTGTTTTTTGTTGTTTTTTTTTTTAACTCCCTGAAGATTTGCACATTATTTATGAAGGGTGGAGGGCAGTCCAAAATACTGTGCTGGACTTTCAATCAATATATGATTCAAACTTAGTTGTCAAACCACAAAACCCACCCACAAACTAGTCCATTTATAGTTTTCTGAAAAATAAAGATGGAAAAATGCTCTTTTTAAATAAAAAAATGAACTTTTATTTTGCTGAAGATCTTATCTGCCACAATGTAGTAAAGACTACCTTGATCATATTGCCATGACCACAGCTAAAATAAGCACTTGAATTTAACTAGGCTTGTCAGTAAAGCATTTTAATGCCCTATCGGACTAGTACTACTTTAACGTAATCTCAATTATAGTTAGTAGCAACATTCAGTCAACAGAGTCATCCAGAGCTGTATTTTACTCAAAATGTTGCTTGTGATTTTAATGTAAGTAAAGTTTTTGCAAACTGGAAAGTATTATACAAAGGTTAGCAGTTGCTGTTATTGTTGCTATATTTTCCTTTCAAGTGAACTCAAAAGAGCTTTATTGGGAAAAGTCAACTTACTCATCTTCAATCAAACCTACCTGAGGAAGATGGCAGATCTTAGTACCCTTTGTTTACAACTGTCAAAGAAGCTTGGGAAAGTTGTAAAAACAGTCATATTATTATTTTTTATACTACTAAGAGATTTTTT
Source organism: Petaurus breviceps papuanus (assembly GCF_028583685.1). Classification (NCBI taxonomy): domain Eukaryota; kingdom Metazoa; phylum Chordata; class Mammalia; order Diprotodontia; family Petauridae; genus Petaurus; species Petaurus breviceps. Next base: position 14,656,160 of record NW_027186645.1, on the reverse strand, counting down.
TTTTGGAAAGCATGTAGAATTCTCGGAATTCTACCATCAAGATTATTTAGTTTTTTAGTCAACAATAATTTATTAAGCATCTCTGTGCCAGACAGTTATAAACATTAGAGATCAAAAGACAAAAGCAAAACAGTTGTTGCCTTCAAAGAACCCACATTCTGGCCCAATTTTAAAGAATATTAGGTGAATCCCCCCATTACTCCCTTCCTCCTAGATGTTACTTCCCTTTTCCCTTAAGTCATTTACTTTTTTCCTTAACCAAAAAAAATTATAGGCCTTAAAGCCTGAAAAAAATAATCAGATATAAATTTTTTTTTCAAAAAACAGGACAGGGGCGGCCAGGTGGCACAGTGAGTAACAGCACTGGCCCCAGAGTCAGGAGACCTGGGATCGAATCCAGGCTCAGATACTTAGCACCACACACAGAAATAACTGGCCATGTAACCTTGAGCAAGTTACTTAACCCCAACTGCTTAAAAAAAAAAAAAACAGAGGACAGTGTGGTATAGTAGAAAAGTCAAATTCCTCTGCCTGTCAGTTACCTAATCTGTAAAATGAAAATCTTGGCTTAGGTGAGATCTAAGAAGTTCTGTTCTAATTCTTAATCCACTATGAATCTTTAAAGACCTTAAAAGAGCTCAAAAATCTTCTTCAAAACCTACCTTTTTAAATTTTTTAAAAAAATTTATTAATTTGTTTCCAGTTTTCAACATTCATTTCCATAAGTTTTAAATTTTCTCTCCCTCCCCAAAATAGCATGCAATCTGATACAGGCTCTATACATACATTCCTATTAAACACATTTTCACATTACTCATGTTGCATAGAAGAATTATAACAAATGGTAGAAATCTTGGGAAAGAAAACATAACATAACAAAACAAAACAAAAGAGAAAACAGTCTGCTTTGCTCTACATTCAGACTCCATAGTTCTTTCTCTGGATGTGGATGGCATTTTCCATCATGAGTCCTTTGGAAATGTTTTAGGTCCTTGCATTGCTAGGAAGAGCTAAATTTTACCATCAAAATCAATCCTCTAACACTATGGCTGTTACTGTGTATAATGTTCTCCTGGTTCTGCTCACTTCACTCAGCATCAGTTCATATAAATCTTTCCAGGTTTTTCTGAAGTCTGCCTGTTCAAAACCTACCTTTTTTTCTCAGTCTCTTCCAACCAAGAAGGTTTCTTCAACTATTCATAATAAATTTTAAACCATTTCGTTGATTTTCTGGTTTTTAATTACTATTATTGTAATAGTGGCATTTCCTATTTTCCACTCCAGATGAAACTGCACTATTTATAAACACTGTTTTTCAAGGAAAAGGTATTCTTAGTCCTAAACAGTAAACCTGGGAGAAAATTTCTGAAATGTTCCCCATCTGAAAGTGGCAACTGACCTGTATAAGTCACTATAGAATACTATAGAATGTTAGAGGAGGATGACGAATATCTCTTAGGGGCATCTAGTCCAATACCCTCATTTTAAGTTGTCTACCATTTTAAGATCATCTTAAAATGCTATTAAGTAATCAAGTTATCTTTTTCAGTTTCAAAGTCTGTATTGTTGCACTGATACAGAATTTTCTTTTTTAAAAAATTGACATCACTTTGCTTTATGGAACAAAATAAATATCAGGAAAATGGGCTGTGAAACAAATTGTGGTGTCTTCACATTAACTCCAATATAACAGCAAAGATATGCTGAAAGATATGCTTTTCAGCTATGGCTGAAAAGTCCTCATATAAACTAAATTTAAAACTTTTGGTAAAAGGGAAGACAGAAAGGAGCCCCAAAGTAAGCTTTGTTTTGTGTGCTGGTACTGTTTTGAATCACCTTCCAGTTTCAAATCTTTCCTCTAGGGCTGGACATCTCCCTGGCTTTCATCTTTGAACCACAAGAATGCTTTTGCACTTAGGCATCAACTAGATTCATAACTGTAGAGTCCATGAGATATCTGACACTGAAAATTACTAACATCCTAAAAGTCTCATCAAACAAATTAGTTCTTTTTTCTAAATCAGTACAGTGAGTTCATTAAAAGTAAAACATACATGCCCCTACCCAAAAATTCTTCTTCAATCTTATAACAAAAGACTGAACAAATATTTAGTTAAGCTCCGGATATTAGTAAGGACATATGGATGCTCTGCTTTACCCACTCCCACCCTATGTCCTTATTTCTACAAACCTATGCCTCAAAAACCCTACATCATTTTTATACACTGAATCCTACTCACTCCCCAAAACCTAACTCAAAAGCCACAATCCCTGCATAACCTTCCCAGATTTTCCCTGATAAGAAATTCCTTCCTCTTAGGAAATCAATTTGATTTTTCATTCAAACATTTATTAGGCACTTAATACATGCAATGGATTATGCCAGACACTGGGAAAGCTACTAAAGTAAATGAGGCTTAGTCGACACTTTCAAGGAACTTAAAATCTAATGATCATATAAAACTTTAAATGCGTTTCTCCTATGCAATTTTGTATTGATTGTTTGTGTTTATATTTCCCCTACTATACTGTATTATCCTTGAAAGCAGATTCTAAGACTTATTAATCTTTTCATCTTCTCCAGGGCCTCCTAGCATAATACTTTCTACATAATTAATATCTGCTGAATGGATGAAGGAATGAAAATGATACTCAAAATTTAATAAAATCTGCTTGATGAGATTGTGATAGAAGAGGAGGTCTTCTTTGAAGAAAACTTAAGCTATAGTCCCAGTGTTGTCACTTCAAAGTCATGCTAATGGGGAGCAAGTCACTTAACCTAGCTGTGCCCCAGCATTCTTATCTATAAAATGGAGATAATTATTCCTAAATTATGTACCTCACAGGGGTAATGTGAGCAATTACTGTAAAGCACTATAAATACATGGCAAATTATTTCTTTCTTGTTATAGGAAAAGAATTCTCACTTGTAAAAGAAATGTCAATATGATAGACCCTCAAATCACCTTCTAAATAACACACAGCACTGCTACTAAGACACAGTCACTTTAATAAAGAATCAAGGTACAAATAAAAACACTGTAAGCATTGTAAGAATGGAAATATTACATCCAATGGGGAGGAACAATGGAAGGCTTTCATGGAGAAAATGCTATTTAAAGCAAACCATAAAGGATGGACAAAATTTTAACAGAACCAAGTATGAGAATGGTATGAGAATAGCGTAAGCAAAAGCCCAGAAGGAGAAGAACCCAATGTGTGTTCAGAGAAGGAGGACTAATCCAATTTGACTGGATCATAGGACCAATGACTAAAACAATGGCATATAAAGCTGGTTGTGTATCTAAGGTGAGACAGGCCTTGATATGACACAGTTCATTATATTGTGGTGCCCTACCTAGACTCAGGAGGTTTAGGGAATCCCAAGAATCCTATCTGGGATATTAACTGTGCCATCATGAACAAATCACTTAACCTCTCTTCAGAACCTCAGTTCTCTCAGCTGTAAAATGGAGATAGTAAAACACATATTACACAGTGGGCCCAAAGTCAAGGAAAATCTGAACCCCAGTGTAGCCCCTGACAATTACTAGATGTGCTCCTCTGGGTAAGTTGGTTCTGTTTCAGTTTCCTCCACTCCAAAGTGGGGATAATAGCAGCACCTACCTCCCAGCGTTGTCGTCATAAAGATCAACGGAGATAATCTGCATAAAGGCACAGTGCCTAGAACATAGTATGCAGTTAACATAAATGTTTCCTTCCTTCCTTCACAGCTTTGTTTTGATAAAATAATTTTATAAAACATTAATACATCAATATTAGTTGTCATTACTGCTGAATGCCATGCTCCAGAAGTTTTTAACTTTATTCCTAATGTAACAGAGTTTTTGAGTGGCAAAGGAGACTGGAGGATGGGAGGTAGGTTAGAAGTGTGTTAGTTGTCCAAGTGAAAGGAAAAGCATCTCAACTAATTTTGTGGCAGCAGGGCTGGAAAAGGGGATGAAGGCAAGGAATAATGAAGAGTCAGACTGTCCGACTTCTTAAAGTTTATAAAAGATTACATTTTTATGGAAACAGAGGCTAAAGTAGCCCTAGTTCTGGAATCTAAACAAACAAAAAAGGATTAAGTGCATTGAATTACCTCATCATTTAAATCATCATAAAATGGTTCCATGGTAATGATTTTTCCATAATGTTACTTCCATAAACTCCCAGAAGCTAGGTGACACAGTGAATAGACTGCTCAGCCTATATCTTCAGATACTTAGTACTTATGTGACTGGGCAAATCACTTAACCCTTCTGCCTCATTTTCCTCATCTGTAAAATTAGCTGGAGATGGAAATGGCAAACCACTCCAGCATCTCTGCGAATAAAACCCCATGTGAGGTCACAAAGAGTTGGACACAATTAATAAACTACTGAACAACAACAACAAAATTCCTGATATTGAAACCATACAGGAAACTAGGATGTTTAGAGGTACACACAAATTCTGTGAGGTTAACATTCAGAACAACCACAATATTTTATAAAGTGTTCCTAGAGATATTGAACTAGAGGGTTTTGATCCTAAGTGCCTTGAAGGTACCATGATTTGCATATATAAGATGCTCAATTAATGTTTACCATAGAATAAATAGTAGCAGCAATGTCTTATAACTGAGATTCAGTTTAATAAACTTCAAGTAATCTCACATTTCGAATTATAAGAAATGGAATTCTGAATGGTCCAATAGTTGGATATAGCCCTTCGTAATTAAAGTGGCCTTGACTCTAAATGGAATTTCTTTGCCATAGTAATTCAAAATGTAATATAAAGATGAAAACATAGAGGTGGATATGCGAAAGACACTGCATTTGTCCACAGCAGCAGTTCAAACAGCCAATTCATTAACTCAATAAAAGGCATGAAGCCTATTATGTTAATCATACTTAGACAAAGTTTCTTTTTTTTTTTTTTAAAGACTATCCTGTTACCAGAAATTATGAGAAATAGGGGCGGCCAGGTAGCACAGCGAGTAAGAGCACCGGCTCCAGTGTTGAGAAGACCTGGAGATCGAATCCCGGGCTCAGACACTTAGCACCCACCCAGAAACACCTGGCCATGTAACCTTGAGCAAGTTACTTAACCCCAATTGCTTAGGGGTGGCCAGGTGGCTCAGCAAGTAAAAGCACTGGCTCCAGTGTTGGGATGACCTGGATCAAATCCGGGCTCAGATACTCAGCACCACACCCAGAAATAACTGGCCGTGTAACCTTGAGCAAGTTACTTAACCCTGATTGCTTTAAAAAAATATATGAGAAATATATATATATATGTATTATATATATTATATATGTGTATATATATACACATATATAATATTTCTCACCAAATAACTTTGATGAAGGGAGTATTTATATAGTGCCTACTATGTTCAAAGCACTGTACTAAGTACTTTTCACAAATATGCTCTCATTTGAACCTCACTACAACTTTGATAGGTAGATGCCATTATTATCCAAATTTTATAGTTAAGGAAACTGAAGCAAACAGAGGTTAAGTGACTATCCCAAGATCATACAACTACTAAGTGTATGGGGTTGAATTTGAATTCTAGTCATCCTGACTCCAGGCTCAGCACCAACTATGCAACTACCAGCTACATCTAATGTATAACAATTTATTTATAATTATACATGTATGTGTAACAATGAAATAACTTTAAGTCACAATTATCCTGGGCAGCTGGGTGGCACAGGAAATAAGGAGTACTGGGCTTACAGTGTGGAATATATGAATTTAAATCCTGCCTCAGATACTGAAAAGCTCTGTGACCCTGGGTAAGTCACTTAATAATGATTTGCCTCAGTTTTCTCATCTATAAAATAGGAATAATAATAGCATCTATTATTTCAGGGTTCTTGTGAGAGAAGAATAAGATGGTATTTGCAAAGCACTTTGCTAATATAAATGCTAGATGATAATAACAATAATTTCGGTGTATAAACTGCTAAAGTACATACTCAACTCTGGCAATGTGTTTCCAAAAATTAAAGTTATAAAACCATTTAAGTCATTTGGTATAAAAATAGGAAAACTTTCCATTTTTTAAAATGATATATAAATTATTATATGCTCAGCTCCAACAACCCTTCAGATAAAGATAAAAACACTATTATCAAGATACTCCTAAGAGACACCCTGTTTTCCAGAGATAAGGCCCAACAAGTAAGCTGTGCCCTGAGTTTGGCATAACAACAATCCTTTTAGAACTGATGGTCCCTGAGCTTGGGCAAGTACCAACAGACCCAGACAAAAGGCCCTGCTAAAATTGGACTTTTCTGTCACTAGAAAACGATGCTTCACTGTGCCACACTATACTCTTTGACTCTTTTCTAGCCACAGGTATATAAATCAAGGTTCAGTCTCATTAAAGTGGATCCCCCCACCCTTGTGGGGGGAGGCCAGCACTTATGTCTAATCTGCCTCTTTGCTTGCAAGTGGCTTCCTTCACTTAGAAATTAAACTTCTGTATGATTCCTGACTCTCCTGTCCATAGCATGCTCAGCTCAGTTCTGGACATCTATCGTTGGTCAGATGCCGGTTCCATACGGTTGACACACCTAAACAACAGTGTTATGAAGTTTGTTATATCACTACAGTTTTTTGCAGTCAAAACTACTATAGTACTTTTCTTATTAAACAAAGCCCTATTTGATTCTTCAATTTGATTCTACAATTAGTTTTCTGTCTTAATATAAAGTCAACCTCTGAAGTTACTGCTCTTGGAAAAAAATATGACATGTAATAAAATTGTTCAGTGTTTTAAAAAACCTTGTTAAAAGCTTAGTCTACTATATTTTCTGTAAAACATAAAACCATATTAACAAACCTTCTCCATCTAAGCACAGGCTCATTATGCCACATGCCCAAACACATGCTTTAGTGTTTAACATCAAAGTTAAAATATGAAAGCTGACCTTTGTATTCTATTAGCCTTTTTCTCCCTTCTTTTTAACTCATTTTTCATTGCAAGGTTCAGGAACCCTTGTAAAGGAACAGAGTTATCTCTGTATAGTCTGAAGCAAGGGATGCTGGGAATTTTCCCATCTTTAACCTCCCTACTTTAATTGGCCTTAGGTCAGTTCAGTGAAAATACATCAATTCCCTGAAGGAAGAATGGAGAAAGAGAAGGAAAGTAGCAGAGTTAAAGAAAAGTTAGAAGAAAATTACATACACATACATAGACACACACACACATATATATATACACAAACACTCATGTATATGTGATATATATGTGAATTTAACAAATATAAAGTGCAGTGAAGCTCTTAATTTTCAGTATATTCTATAATTTTCAATAAATTAATAATGTCATTTCTTTAAAGAAAAAAATTCCATAAGGTGTTATAAAACTTAGAGGTTACCTTTTTTTGGCCACAAAATTTGATCTTGAAATGTAAAAATGCTAGATTCCAAAATGGCAAAGTATATAAACAAAGAAGGAACACTATAGGCAATATGCCAGGCAGGGAAAGTTTCAAGAAAAACTGACATTTTTCACATATTTTCTATGACCTAGAAATCGCAGAATTGGTCCTGTTCTAAGCAAGAGTCCTAGAAAACCTCAGGATATTTTTTTCTCAGCCAGGAGGTGCTTGCAAGAGCAACGTAGAGATAATGTTCTCAATTTCCCAGAGAGGCCTGTACACACTTACTATCCCCTAAAAACAGTTCTTATGAGAAAGCAGGATCTCAGGAGACGCTTTGCCTTCTCTGTCACAAGAAAAGAACAACTGCCAGGGGAACAGTAAACAGTCAAAGTGCCAATGTTAAAAAGGAAAGGGTAAGGGATTTCTCTCTCTTCCCATACAAACTTTTTCAACAATAAGGAGATAGTTACTGTCTCAGGGTACCATTACCAAATGGGGTCTTTGGCATTTGCCCTTTGACAGTGAGGACTCAATAGTCTCACCTTACCTTTTCCAAAACAGAGAAAAAATTAAATCTGACAACAAACTTTTGACAGTCTTCCTACTATTTTCTCTACTTCTCATTTTAATTTAGGGGAAAAAAAAAGAGATGGTCTCCAGTGCCTCCTACAGCACTTATAACAAGCAAAACTATATTGAGGTAGATTAATTTAAGTCTCAAAAATGGAAAGCATCCTTATAGGTCATCTGACCTTACCCTATGCAGAAGTCCCCGTACAGATGATCACAGGACCTATGCTTGGAAGAGCCCTTCAAGATCAACTAGTCTAAATTCATTTTATAGATGACAAAATATTATTTACCCAAGATCATACTAAATGGAAAAGCTAGGATCACAACCCCAAGTTTTCTGACTGCATCTCACGGTCCTTTTTATATTGCACAAGGTCCCACAGCCTCTGCCTGAATTGGAGACAGACAGATACCACAGTGGCTCAGGGGTAGCTAGGTGGCACAGTGGACAGCATGCCAGGCCTGAAGTCAGGAAGACCTGAGTTCAAATACAGCCTCAGGCACTTCCTAGCTGAGTGACCCTGGATAAGATACTTAACCCTCTTTGCCTTAGTTTCCTCATCTGTGAAATGAGCAGGAGAACGAAATAGTAAACCATTCCAGTGTCTTTGCCAAGAAAACTCTAAACCAGGTCACAAAAAGTCAGACATGAACGAAATTGAACAATAGCAAAGGTTGCTCAGTGGGTCGGGCACTGGGACCTGGAGTCAGGGAGACCTGAGTTCAAATTTGACCTCAGACACTCACTATCTGTGAAACCCTAGGCAAGACACTTAACCGCTGTATGCTTTAATCCACTACAGAAGGAAACAACAAATCAGTCCAGTATCTTTGCCAAGAAAACCCCATGTACAGCACTGGCATGCTATGATCCACACTGATCATGAAGAGTCCAACAAGACCAAACAACAACACCACTGTTAAAAAGCTAATCCAAAAGCTAGGACAAAAGCAAGGGGCACACAGCAGGTGCTAAAAAGTGCTTGTTCATGGACTAGACTAAAATCTGCCTCCCAATAATTTCCACCTTTTCATGCTACCCTTTGTAACAACAAAAAATAAGTAACATCTTTCGTTTAGCTGATAGTCCTTCAAATATTTGAACACTGTTATCATGTTCCCTTTCCCCTTTGGATTCTCCAACCTAATTATCTCCAGTTCCTTCAATCAATTCTCCATTTTATACAGTTTCAAAGGATGGTAGAAGGAAATGTACTTTCAAATATGTTTGTTTGTTTTGTTTTATAACTGGTTCCTCTCCCTCTTTTTTCTTTTTTCTCAGAGAAATGCCAAAGGAGGTGAATTTCTCTCAGCTATTATCCTCTTACCTCAGGTACCTGCTTCCAAACACAGGTGAAACTAGTCCTATGTTAACTGGTGTAACATCAGGCACAAATAACTACTCACCCCCTTAGTTTCCATTCTAGTCCTTGTTATCCCAAGAAATGAAGAATCCTCACACAAACTGCCGCAGCTATTTGGTGAAAATGGTTTTAAAATTGTTAGAAAAGCTGTATGATAATAGCTCATTTACATATACTTTCCCCATAACGACACAATGAAATAAGTCATTCAAATGACCTACCTACTTTTTACAAATTAGGTTACTAACCTACTCATGAACTGGTACCTACATGAACTGTACTCAGGAGTCAAAACTTAGGTCTTTGATTTAAAAAACTCTTTCCAAATCTGCATATACTTCTAAAGCACCAAGTTCCTGCATTAGTTTTTCTCCTAAAAACTAGATATCCATTCACTCCAGCCCACCCTTGACTTAGCTGTCAAATTAATGTTTCTAAATTCAACCATCTCCCTTTTCAATAAATTCCAGTGGCCGACAAGTGTGTGAGGCAAGACTGTAAATCCTATGCTCCATCTACTGTTACACCTAGCTGCCTAAATCCAAACTCTTGGGATTTGGAAACTAACCCTGAGAGAGGTTAAGTGATTTGTCCAGGGTCACTAAAACAGCCTGAGGCAAAGTCAGAATTCAAATCAGGTCCTCTGAATCCAAATCCAAAAATTTTTCCACTGTACAAAATACCCACGATCATTTAGTTCTTGAGCTGTACACAACACCTGGGAACCAAATCTAATTAAATTTTTCTCAAGGTCACATACATGAGTGCAACACAAGAAATGAATCAGTCAATTAGTATTTATTCAGCACCCCCTATGTACTAGGTCCCATGGATAAAAATGCAAAAATAAAACCATTCCTTTCCTCAAGAAGCTTACATTCCAAGTTAGCATTAAGTAACAAACAATAATTTTAGCACATTACATATTTAGGCCCCACAAAACTATTATGAAGTTTAATACAACACATAGAAATGCATGTCTAAGATCTGTTGGCCCCACCAGTTCACAGATCACTCTACTAATAGAAAATCCAAATGTAGTACAGTAATACCAGAATTCTCAGACTGCTAGTAATCAATAGAGAACTTGTAAAAAGTAGTCATGAGGATGGAAACTATAATACACTTCAAGCCAAATTTTCGCCACTTCCTAAAGTACATCCCTTTTTTTTGTTGTAGAATGTTTTCAAGATGTTTCTGTTGCTGTGTTTTTCAGGATTTGCTGGCTAAATAATTTTCCATTTTATTGTATCATTACAAACCCTGAGATTTGAAAGCTAGGCCACTTTTCTTTTGTAGGTGGTGTTACTGCATTAAGTTCCTGACTGAAGTTCAGACAACTCTTTTAAGACTCCAAATTGGGGGGCTGTGCTGAACCTCAATGATAGAGTGAGTTTCCTCACCAAGACTTCCTTCTACCAATGAAATCACAGGTCTGGTCTTAAGAAAAAAAAGTTTTGTACACAAAGGACAAATGCCTTCTATTCTGCTAAAGGAAGTGGAAAAGGGAAAGTTAGAAATTTCTTTAAAATTCTCATTAAGAGTGCTGTAAATTCCAAATTTCCTGTCTTTATTTTTGTTCCTGCTACATCTGCTTTAGAGATTTGATGCTTCATTCATACTCCCTAACTTGATGAAAAGCAACCGACAAACCTTGTCAAAACAGTTAGAAATCCACCACGCCATTGAGCAGCCTGATTTTAAGGTTAGGAGTAAACAACCTTCACGCCACTCTGGCAGTAACAGTGACTCACATTCATACAGAGAGTGCTTCGAGGTGGACAAAGTACTTTCCTTACAACCACCCCAGGGACTTCAAAAGTGGGGTTGGGGGTGGGACAAGCTGTTCTGCTCCCCAGCCAGCACCAGGCCCAGATTCCCTCCTCCTCCTCCACCACCCCGGCAGGGTTTGGTTTGCTTTTCTGGACACGAAGTTCCTTTCTCCAATGCCTCGACAGGCCGGTTTTCACCCTCCCTCCTCATTTTCAGTCTCCTGTAGCAACACTACAACCGGGCACCACACCAGCGTGTGTCATGCCACAACTTTCTGACGCACGTCCAACTCGGTGGCGGAGCCTGAGCAACAGAAATGACATAACTTTCCTAGACTCTTTTCCCTTTTGGATTTAAAAGGAACAAAGTAGGGGAAAGAGTAGGGGTGATTAACTAGGAGAAGAGGAGAGGTTACTTAGCAGCTTGGGGAGAGATCTTTTATTAAAAAAAAAAAAAAAGATGCTCCAGACCAACCTGGCGTGGAGGGCGGGATGGGGGAGAGGGCAGGAAGGGCTGGGGGGATTCCCCTTTCTCTGAACTGACTCCCACCCCCTACCTTTTCCCAACCTCCTTCCCCAGGGAAAGCTGCTCTCTTGGAAGCAGCTGTTGCTGCAGTTTGCTCGCAGAAGGGGGAGGGCAAGTGCAGGAATCAGCTACGATGATTCTCCTTCCACAGAACCGACCCCCTCCTGCTTCCCCTGGCCAGGGGTGCTTCCCAGGGGAAAGGACCAAACTCTTGGAAGTAACTTCTTTTTTTGCGGCATGCATGCTGCATGAAAGAGGGCGTATGCGGTGGGGGTGGAAGAGTCGCTTTGGGCCTGGCATTTTCTGGTGCGGGTCAAGATGAGGAGGAAGCTTAACGGCTCCTGCCCTAACCGCCTCCCCCACCCCCTCCCCCCCCCCTCATGCCGCATGCATGGCGCCAAAATACCAGTTACTTCCAAGCGTTTGGTCCTTTCCCCTGGGAAGCACCCCTGGCCAGGGGAAGCAACCCGGTCGCCAGCCACTAGCCCAGCCCAACTCTCCACGCCGGCAGCTTCTTCTCCAACTACGAGAAAAGTTGAGGAAAGGTCACCCTGGTGGCTGTCCCCACCCGCGTACACAGTCTCGGTGAACCCCACGCGGCCACCACCCGCGTGGGCGCCGAATCCCGCGGGCGGTAGGACCCGGGGGGAGCCGCCGCTAGCCTCATTCCCAGGCTCCGCTAGCCCGCACCCCCCCCCCCCCCCGGGGATCCCCAAACACGCCCTCTCCCACTACACGCGCACAGCCACTTTCCCCGTCCCCCCTCCCCCCGCCCACGAGGCTGCCCGCGGGGGCGGGAGCCAGGGCCCGGGACCAGTTGCACAAACTTTAACCAGCGGGCCCGGGACGGGCTCCCGCCTCCTACCTGTGCTCAGGTTGTCGTTGATTTTCAAGGGCACCCGCAGGATGTAGACGAGGAAGAGCATGATGAAGAACCACACGGTCCAGAGATAGGTCCACGACCACACGATGCAGGACTTGAGCTGCTCCAGGAACCCCGGCCCCGCTTCAGCCATGTTTTCTGTCTCGCGCACCGGGGCTTTTTTTTTTTTAAGTCAAGAGTTGCTCCTGCTGCTCCCGCCGCCGCCGCGGCCTCTCCGCACGGGCCGCCCGGCTGGTTCATGGGCCGGCCCGGCCCGGCCTGCCCAGCGAGCGCGCGGCGAGCCAGTGAGGAGCGCGGGCGCGCTCGGGCTCCCCTTGCGCCCCTGCCGCGGCTCCCCGAAGCCGCCCGCGCTGCCCCGGCCCACACTTTCCCCACCCTCGCGGCTCCTTCCCGGCTCGGGATCCCGGGCCCCCCTTCTCCTCCTCCTCTTTCCCCTCCCCCCGCCGAGGTCACCAAGCGGCGGCCGTGCCCCTCCGCTCCCCCCCCTTCTCTTTAATAGTTAGGATACTAATAGTTATCGAGACCCAAGTGCCGCCTCTTAAAGGAAAAACTGCGGCTGCGAGGAGAGGGTGCGGGGCCCCGGCCTGGGGAGCAGCGCCCCCGCCCCCTCCGCCTCCCCCGGGTCACGGAGCCCGAGGTGCGGGGCAGCCCGGGCACCAAGCCGGCTCCGCGCCCCTGCGCCCACAAAGGAAGCGAGTGACATAGAAATGCAGACCTGAGCACGCATGTGGAGCCGCATAATCACTCGTGTTTGGGGCAGATCGAGCACAAAATAGTAGGTTTGCAAGGAAACCAACTTACTGAAGTACAGGCATTAACAGGCATATGGAGTTGTATAATTGTACGTATATTGCTGACCTTGTGTCGTTTATGTGTGTATGTAGATATCACAGACAGGTTATCCCCCAGGCATAAAAGATAGGATTGCGAAGGAAATCAATTATATAGAAATGTAGTGATCAATATATGGAGGTTTAAAACACATGTATACACATATTATAGGAATGCCTTGTCTGTGTGTACATGTGTACATATGTGTGTATGCATGTGTACATGTGTGCATACACGTGTACATGTGTATAGAGATAGACACTTAAAAAATAAAAATCCAGCGGCTTACAAGAGAAACCATATATGTATATAATATAATATATATTATATATTATGTATTATATGTATGGTTTCCTATATATATATATACCTATGATCTGTATTTCTAGATATCTTACATATATATATTCTTAGGATACCCCGTACACATGTACATGTATATGTACAGAGTATTTCAAAAGATATAAAGTACATAGGACTACAAAGTAAGTCAATTGTATAAAAATACAGTCATCATAGGGATGTTCCAAAGGCATAAAATACATAGGACTGGAAAAAAAAAGCAATTACATATAGATACAAAGATACTTAAATATATAATGTAATTGTGGGGAAACTATGTATGTGTATGTTCATTCCTGCATTTCTATACAATTGGTTTCCTTTGTAATCTTACATCATACCTTTGGACATCTAGTATATGCATATACATATGCATATATGTATAAGTATATATGCCTACGGCATACTTTAAAAGGATGTTCCAAAAATGTAATATAAGTCCTGGATATGTATGTACATAATATATATGCACACATGCCAGGTGTTCAAAAAAAATCTCTGCAGTTTAAGGTTAAGAGAGGAAATGTGAGGTAGGATTTTAATTGTACAAGTCAACCAGCATTAAGAAGAGCCTACTGTGTGGCCAGCATTAGGCTAAGCAGAGGGAGATACGGAACTCAGATTTCTTGGCTCCTTCAAACCGTGTCCTCTCTCCATTACATCATGTCCCCTCTTTTCATCCTGTAAGATTCTTACCCAGGTTCTTCAATATATTTTCTGCCCAGGATTCATCCTGTGTACTGAAGGCTGCCTTCTAGGTCTTTTTACATTTTTGAGTTCCAGAGGAGCCTCAAATGACTATCTGTTATGTCTCACTCTCAGTATATAAGTAGCTCACTTTTTTTTTTCAAATTGTACATTGACTTTATAATATCCCTTATACCAGCAGCAGCCCACTAGGGACCAAATTTCCAGATGGGTGACACAGCTTGCTTTCTTTGCTTCTTCCTCTCTCTGTCTCTCTGTCTCTGTCTGTCTGTCTGTCTCTCTCTGTCTGTCTCTCTCTGTCTGTCTCTCTGTCTTTCTCTCTGTCTCTCTGTCTCTGTCTCTCTCTCTCTCTCTCTCTCTCTCTTGTCCTGATCCATTTCTGGCCACTGGATCCACATGGCTCTGGAGGAGAAAGTGAGGCTAGTGACTTTGCACAGCCCTCCCTCACTTAAATCCAATTCACTTGCATGTCATAGTATCACCTCACTGATGTCATGGTCCTTTTCGAGAATGAAGGACAAATAACAACAATAATCTCATAGGACTCTAGAATTAACCCACTTTCCCTGAACCCCCTAAGATAGAATAATTCAGAATTACTATATTGGAGGTAATCTGGCATAATTCAAACTCAGCCAGAATTAGGAAGCATGTACCACTTACCTTTATTTTTGCTTTGTTTGTTTACTTTGAATTTTTGTTGGCAGTTGGAGCCATACAAGTTTTTTGATATCCCTTCCTCCCTTACAAACCTCCCCTCCCCCCAAAGTAAAATATATCTAATATTATTAGTTTTTCTTCTACCTTTTAGATCACAGATTAGGCATGCTCAGATCTTCTTTCTTAGGTCAAAGTGGCACTTTTAAAATGTGGATTTGGCTCATTAGTGATAAGTCTGCTACATATATCCCTTAAGCTAATTATGAGCTTTCACATATGCCTCTGAGGTGAAACAGTAGATAGAGCATTGGATTTTGAGTCAGAAAGAGCTGAGTGTAAATCCACTTCAGATATATAATAACATCTACCTTCCAAGATTATTGTGAGGGTCAAATATGATAAAATTTCCAAGGAGCTAAAGTGTTATATAAATGCTGTCTATTAAAATTATTATTATGGCTCCTGCCTTCTAAAAACATTGCTACATCTGATATTTTTAAAATCTTGGTCCTTTAAGTTGTCATAAACTTCTATGGCTCATTGTTTAGGTTTTGATGACTTGAAATTAATGCAAATTGCAATTGTTGTCTTTCTGGTCAAAAACTTTGAGGGTCTTCCCCTCCAAGATTAATATTTTTGTGATGCTAAATTAGTCCATCTTTTGTCTCATTTCTCACCTAGCCCTTAGTCATTGAAAGGGGGTTGCCTCACACAAACTGAGGCCTGGGAAAGACCTTAATTTAGAAGGACCAAGGTCACCCACTGAATCCTAGGCCATTGAATGTCATCTTGACTTGTGTCTTGCCACTGGACTCCAATGACTCTGGAAGACAAGAGTGGGGCAGACAACTTTGCACAGCTTTGCCTCACTTCAATTCACCGGGAAAGTCATGACAGCCACCCTCCTGAGGTTGTTGGTCATCTTCAAAAATGAAGGACGAACAGCGCCACCAATATCTGGTAAGGACATAGTCTCACCTTTTCTTCCGACGAACATCATTTAGAATTCCTGGGGTGATATTTCATTTTCAATATTATTTAGTTTATTTCTTATTTTACCTATAGTAAAATAAGGTATTCTATGCTTCCTTCTTGATATGAGCTTATGTTGTTAGTAGTTTAATGAATCTGTGAGCTCGTCAATATGTAGCCCCATGGGGGCTACAAAGAAAGGCAAAAGACAATCCCTGGGATCCAGAAGTCTAATTATTATTGAAGAACTTTACACTGATTTCTTTATCAATCAAGAGGTGGCCTTTATCATTTGTTTTCATGACTATGGTACTGAAGCTCCTCACGAACAGCATCTTTGGCCCCTGCAGGCCTTAGAACCCTGCCTGGCACACAGTAGGTTCTTAAGAAATTCTAGTTGATCAACTGACTGCCAGGTGCTGCGCTAAGAAACAGATATAAAACTTTTCATCTTGTAAGATTCTTTTCGATGTTCCTTCACAGATTTTTTTTTTTTGCACAGGCTCCAGTGGAGCCCATGAATTGTTGTCTATTTGTTATCTGTCACTCTGAATACCTGCCTAGCCTACCTCTTTTTCCACTTGTAGAATCTCTTGTTAACATCAGAGAGAATGAGAGAGTTTTAAACAATTTGTCCTTTACTAGGGATCAGCTTGTCACTCTTAATAGTTCTGCAACATTTCCCAAATAAAATTCAGTCTGCTTTCTTTCTCTTGTGTTAACTAAAAAGACAAGCCAACCAACAGTGTGGTGGTATAGTTTCTACAATAGGCATCTTTTTTTTAGCCTTTTAGTTTTCCTCTATGGATTATTAACATGACCTTTTCTTAATAATCATGGCTCTCACTGAGGAGACTCTTTGAAGCTTGATAGGATCACCACAAGCTCATCTGCAAACCAGGGTCCCTGGAGAACCTCCCCACCTATAGTAGTAAGCCTGTGGAAAGATTTCAGGGAATTCTGAAATTGTATAGAAAAAAAAGTGTACATCTTTATTTTAATATAGTTGATTTCCTTTATAATCCAGTGTATTTGATTTTCTTCACATTAGCCTGAAAAGGGGTCCATAGACTTCACCAGATTGCGAAAGGGGTCTGTGACACAGGAAAGGTTAAGAATACTTGATCTAAAGGAAATCTCTCTCAGTTCGTAAAACAGTTCTAGAACTGAGGCTAGCACCATTAAGTGATACTTCCACTTGAGATATTGCCTCTGTTTTTGATAATAATCAAAGGGTCACTGCACTAAGTTATCCCCATGGTTGCACTTATCAAGAAATCTGACATGCTCTTAGCATTTACATGAGAAACTCCTTGTTTAGCAGAACTATTAAGGCTGCTTCTTGTTCTACCAAGTCAAATGCTTTAAACATAGCTGTAAGTTTTATTCTGTACACCTTTGAATCAGTATAATTGTTAAGATAGTCTGCTGAAGAGAATCATTGACAAAAGTTTGCTTGCTTCCTTCTAATATTTTCATCTATTAATACCTTCAATTTGCATATAGATCATTCTCATAAAGATTTCATGAGATGAGAAACTAGATATATGGGTCAGTAATTATTTATGTTCTCCCAATTGCCTCTATTAGATATTAATATCATCCATAATTTTCCATTCTTTTGTTATCTTCCTCTCCTTTAAATATCTTATAAAGAGATCCATCAAATACTTTCAAGATTGTGTTACCTCTAGCAGAGATTTCTTCTGTGTACCTGGTCCAGCATCTCTGATTCATTTTAAGTGTCTTTTTTAGCTGCTTCCTAAAGCACATGAGAGAATAAGGTATTAGCATCCAAATGTGGTGGTGAGGAAAATTCCTGATTATAGAAACATTGACAGATATGTTCCATTTTACTTCTATTAGTTGCCCTGCCAATTTCATCTATTAATGCTTTTAGGATTCTGTCTCTTAGCTGTCTCATGGCAAGCTTTCTATAAATTTGTGTTTCCTTCCTCTGCTTTTCACTGCTTTATGAGGTGATACTACTCATAATCTTCTTCAAAGTATTTTACAACTGTGTATGATTTCTAAACTTATGTTGCCCTTGCATGCAGTCTCTCTCAGTTTGGCAAAGAGATCAATCGTTTTCTGACTTAGGCAGTTTCTAGGCTCTTTTGGCCTCCTTGGGAGGAATTTTATAGCTATTCAACTTTGTAGGAAATGGTGATAATTGAGATCAGTATCTTTTCCCAATTTTATCATTCCCCAGTTTGGAATAATGACAGGTCCTTGAAGGAATGCTTTGAAGGTGGAGCCATTGTTTTCAGTATCTTCTCATCTTTTTCCAGTCTTCTGATTTAATGCCAAATTTGTCTTTTTCTATAATCAATAGTCTGCACGTAGATGGTCAGTTCT